>NC_041218.1:3856246-3906881 GCF_002837175.3 Physeter macrocephalus | reverse complement strand
TGCCGCGGAGCGGCTGGGCCCGTGAGCCACGGCCGCCGGGCCTGCGCGTCCGGAGCCTGTGCTCCGCAACGGGAGAGGCCACGGCAGTGAGAGGCCCGCGTACCGCAAAAAAAAAAAAAAGACACCCAGGATTTCACTAGCCAACAGCACAGTCCAGATAAGGAAGCACATTCTAAATAATCTGAGGACCTCCTTCATTATTTAGGGCCGGGAATTTAAACGGGTGATGTAATTACTCTGTAGTCTCAATTGTGAATTATTTATCCCCCTTTTCGTGGTGATTTGATGCTGAGGACTCCAGACTACTGTTAATACAATTTTTAAAAATCAGAGATAGATTTGAAAACAGTTTCAAAGAAAGGACTGAGAAGACCCGGAATGGTGAGTGGCCCTGCAGCATCACAGGCAAACAGCAAAGCCAAGTGTCCGGCTTCTTCCACTCTGCCAGCCTGTCTCACTTCCTGAGTCAGCTCACTCTCAAGTCGTGGGCTGGATGGAGTACCCTCCCCCTGCAACCGGTGCCATCACCTGCTCCGGTGGAAACCCCTCCACGCGATCCGGGCAACTTTGAGGGAAGCATGTCTGTGGTGGTCTGCCGTCAGCGTCGGTGGCAGTCTTCCCGTGATTTACGTAGCTTCTGTATATTTGTATTTTGTCATTGGTAGCAAGTGGAAATAAGAAGGGGGTTGTTTAAACAAACCCAGGACTGGTCCAGCTGCAGTAGTCGGAAACAGAAAGGTTTCGGAATCACTGCTTTAAATGGCTCTGCTCTGTAGACTGCGTGCATGCAGTAGCCAAACGACAATTTGGTTTCACCCCAGAAAATCTGTAGATCCAGTTATTGGATGCTGAGTTTGATTCAACTGATGTTTGATGACAGACATCTATGTACCACGAAAGCTCGTCCAAGTTGACCAGAGGAAGCAAAACCGGTTGTTTGTTTTTTTCCTCTGTGGAGTTTCTGTTGCTGATGGCAGAGTGACAGGAAACAACCCAAACTTGAACATTGAAGCATAGCCACACTCAGGAGAGGAAGTGCGATTTCATAGAGCGGTAAGTAGGATGCCAGACATCCTGGTGCAAGCCCATCTTTCCCATGGTTTTGCCCAAAGGGTTGCTTTACCTCCCTATGTGTTGGTTTTCTCACCTATACAACTGGGTGGGAGAAGAGCGTAGATCAAATCAGTGTGATTCTCCGTATGGGTAGTATAATATAATCTCCCAAAAAGCTTTTTTTTTTTTTAACTGTCTATGCCCGGAGTCTCTACCCCGCCCCAGTTAACTCAGAGTCACAGTAAGTGGGGCCCATGATGTCAATATATCTTTTCAAGTTCCCCAGCTCATTCTAATGGGCAGGCAGAATCAAGAACAATTTTATCATCTGAAGGTCCCTTCCAAGCTCTCACATTCTATATACTAAGATTCTAATGGTGGGGCTTCCCTGACGGCGCAGTGGTTAAGAATCCGCCTGCCGATGCAGGGGACACGGGTTCGAGCCCTGGTCCGGGAAGATCCCACATGCCGCGGAGCAACTAAGCCCGTGCGCCACAACTACTGAGCCCGCGAGCCACAACTACTGAGCCCGCGCGCCTAGAGCCCGTGCTCCGCGACAAGAGAAGCCACCGCAGTGAGAAGCCCGCGCACCGCAACGAAGAGTAGCCCCCGCTCGCCGCAACTAGAGAAAGCCCGTGCGTAGCAACGAAGACCCAACACAGCCAAAAATAAATAAATAAAATAAATAAAAATATATACATGTATTTTAAAATATTCTAATGGTTATTTCTCAAGGTGAAAGCACGACACAGTTTATATTGTGGTTGTGGTGGTTCTTCTTAATATTCTGGTCATTTCAAGAGACAATGAGTTGACAGTGGTGGGGTGAAATTTACAAAGGACTTCAAACCCCCCCCCCCCGCCCCCACCCCACCCCAAGTGGCTTTTCAGGCTAAAGACTTTGAATACCCTTGGTGTGGAGAAAGCATCTAATGGCCATCTGAATTTTTAATTCCCTAATGGGATATTTTTGGTCCTAAGAGCAGTGAACTCTAGTTGCAAGAGAATAAAACCAGTGACAAGAATAATTTTCCCCAAAGATAAGCTTGTCTTTGTTGTCACAGAAGTCTAAGCAGGTGTTAGGTATACAGAGATTAAGAAGACACAGTCCTTGCTTTAATTAATTTACAATCCAGTGGAGGTTAGTGAAAAAGAAACAGTGGATGTGTGGTTTGGGGGTATCTAAATCTGATGTTGGTTGGCTGTGCAATTTTCCAGTCTCCGAAACTTTGCTGAAGCATATTCAGAACTAGAAGGAAGACTGCTCCGCCCCTATCATTTGCCCATTAAAGGTAGTTGAGTTTGGGGGGGTAAACATTTTATTATTCCGTCCACATTTCTCTGGGATACACAGATGTCTAATCAGCACACACATTTCCAGATCTATACCCACAGATACTCTGAAAGCACAAAGCGTTTATTCTGATGTTCAACAAACATTTATGCATTTAAATATGCAAACCTACATTTATGCCTTTCAACAAAAGAAGAAAATACAGGGGCTTCCCTGGCCGTCCAGTGGTTAGTACTCTGCGCTTTCACAGCCGAGGGCCCCGGGTTCGATCCCTGGTCAGGGAACTAAGACCCCCACAAGCCACGCGGCCAAAAAAAAAGAAGAAGAAGAAAATACAGTGGGGTATTTCCTAAGTCATGACACAAGCATAAGCACCAATTTAAAACACTTGTCAATGTTGGATTCTTTCCCTGGAAGGTTTGAGGCAGCTCCCGTGTCATGATATTGAGTCTCTCTGTTTAAGGTTGACCTCAGTATCTAACTGTCAGTCACGCTTACCTTCGGGTCCCAGAGACAAAATAGTCTGAATACTCGGGATCTTATTGTAGCTTTGCCTCTAGGGGTTGGGTTTAGTAGGGAAGCCGTTTCCTTTCTGTGCACTTTTGTGTCTTATCTGTGATGGGATGGGGTTAGACTAGATTTCCATAGGTCTTTTCCTAATGTCCTGTGATTCTACCTGAAGCATTTTCTTCAGGTTGTTAGGAAGTCGGAAAGACTATTTTAAAGCTGGTAGTCCAAAGAGGGTGTCAACGAGGATAGCGATTCCTTGTCCTCCAGGGACTGGCCAGTCCACCACCCGCCAGTGTGGTTTAGTAGAAAAGTCACCGGCATTGCAGACAAATCAGAATTTGAATTTGGTTTCTTCCACAGCCTATCTGGATGATGTGAGGTAGGTGTCAAGCTGTCTGAACCCAAATTTCCTCCTATGTAAGGTGAAGCTGGTAATTAACTAGTGTCATACTCTTAGTGTTTGGGGGTGAAGATTAAATTGGATGATATCCATACAGCACCTGTGAAAGTACTGGCACATAGTAGGTGCTCAGTTAGTGATGTCCAGGATATGGCTCACTGTGGAGGGAGGCTGAGTGCACTCATCCCAGCAGGATGTTTGCTCCATGATGTGGGAGAGGTGCTAGGGCTGCAGTGGTACCTTTTTTTTTTTTTTTTTTTTTCTTTGCCGCACGCGGGCCTGTCACTGTTGTGGCCTCTCCCGTTGCGGAGCACAGGCTCCGGAGGCGCAGGCTCAGCGGCCACGGCTCACGGGCCCAGCCGCTCCGCGGCATGTGGGATCTTCCCGGACCGGGGCACGAACCCGCGTCCCCTGCATCGGCAGGCGGACTCTCAACCACTGCGCCACCAGGGAAGCCCCAGTGGTACCTTTGAAGAAGGAAAATATTAATACTACATCCTAGCCTCCCAAGATAGTGGAGTAAATGATACCGTGACATAGGTTTCCATCAGCCAGTTCTCCTTTCTCCCTTCTCCCGTGCATCTCTGTGTTGAGACCAACGAAGCTGTCCTTGTATTTGAATTTCTCTTTGCATTCTGCCTTTTATTTTAGTGTGTATCTTTCCACACAAACCAGATCAACCGCTTTCAGCTCTTGGAGGAAAAAGAAAATAGAATACATTTGAACCATTCTATTTCTCAAAGTCTCTAGGATTCATATAACCAATGAAATGGCTGGTTTTGCATCCAGGCATCTGGAGATCAGGTAGACCCAGTCACAGCTCTTTATTTGGCCTTGAATCCTGTCCCTTTAGAGAAAGTTCTTCTTTTCTTTTTAACCAACACTCAAAAATTATTAATTTGACTCTTTATTCATGAACATTAAAAGCTGGAAGTTAGTAAATATTTTATGATCCTGAAGCTAAAATGCATATCTGATTGATATTGAGGGACGAAGAATGGAGGGCAGGAAAAAGGCCTCCTCTTTCCAGAACTCGCAAAATCAATGCAAAGTGGGCTTTCACTAACCTGCCGAGTGTGTTACTAACATGGGCGGGAGCAGGCGGTCTCTGATGGAAGGGTGCTGCCTGGAAACACTGGCGTTGCCCTTGGGAGGTGTCCAGGTAGAGCATCACACCTCTGCCTACTCTTGCAGGTGAAGGTGGCTGGAATTCCCAAGGGAGGCAGATAGCGCTGATAGCAGCACCATCAATTAATCCTGTAATGTCAGGACTTCAAAGAAATATATAATGGCTCTTCTCAAAAGGTGATGGGTTCCTGGGCTGGAATGTATTTTTGAAAATCAGAAATTAATCTTGAAATAATCAGCAGACAATTCTTTCTGTCTTTGTATTCATTGCCAGTATAAAAAGGGCTCAAGTATACATTTGGTTCATACTGTGTCATTTCTTCTGCAAATATGTTCAGGAACTCAGCTGCAGTGTTGGTTTTCTTTAAAGATTTTTCTCCCTACCCCTAGTGAACCAGAGCAGATTCTTTGGGTTTGCTATCGATTAAACGGGTAGATGGACCTTTCTGATGGGCTAAAAGAACAGAAGTAGGATAAATAGGGCCAATTTTTTCCAAAGGTCTAAAAATCACATGAATTCACCTTGTGTGCTGGCAAGAGCTGCTACTTCTTGAAGAAAAAAGAGCATCAAATAGATTTTTCATGGGACGGTCTTTCAAAGAATGATTCCTAACGAATGAAATCCTTAAGAAACCTACACTGGGAACTTCCCTGGTGGCACAGTGGATAAGACTCCGCACTCCCAATGCAGGGGGCCCGGGTTCGATCCCTGGTCAGGGAACTAGATCCTGCATGCCGCAACTAAGAGTTCACATGCCACAACTAAGGAGCCCGCCTGCCGCAACTGAGACCCGGTGCAACCAAATAAATAAATAAATATTAAAAAAACAAAAACGAAGAAGCCTACACTGCCTTGTGCTCCTGTAGGAACCTAGAAAATGTCTATTTTCAGGCATTTTAAAAGGAAATATGCTGAATATTTACAAGGGGCAAAAATTCATGTGTGAGATGTGACTTGTCAGATAATGTGTTTGATAGCTAATAACCAAAAAGCAACTGATATGGTTTCAGAGAAACTCAGTGAACAAACTTAGGGACTGGGAAGTCTGTTGATATTTTATTATTAGGCAGTACTTTGCTGGATGGAGATTCTATGCTTTGATTGTTGATGCTATTTTCTGCACATGTCTGAGCCAAGTCACTGATTGGAAAGACGATCGTGTGAGATGCAAGCATACCTGTAAGATTTTAAAGGGTTACGATGTAAACATGGTTACCAGCATCTTAATGAAGAAAAGACTGATAATTATCCTTGAGAATGAGTAGGTCGAGGAACCCACTTTTGTAGGTAGATGGACTTAGGGTAAATTGAATGGTTCTTTAATCACCTTACCTCAGTTGCCTTATCAGTAAAATAGTGATCAGATTATGTATTCCATAAGATTTTGTGGAAAATGAATGAGATTACAAATGTAATAAGCAAGCATGGGGCCTGCCCCTCATTAACAAGTGCTGGTTTCTCTTTTCTCCTTCTGTGGGCACAAACCCATGTTTAATCTTAAACTACAGCTTGTAGACCGAGCGTGTATGTGCGAAGTGAGTATCCTTGAATGGAAGGATGGATGGATGGATGGATGGTTGGATAGATGGAGCTAACTTACATCCAATTTATGTCTACATTAAAATTTATGATTGAATATGAATCACTTAGGAATTCATCAAGTCTATTTTTAATCAGTATGCATGAACTTCAGCCTCACTGCTGATGTTAACATTACCATATGATCCGAAAACATCAGAAAAGATTCCTTTCCTCTGCTGTTTTTGTTCTTGCCCGGTTCTCTTTGGAATTATTAACATTATTAGGTAGTTTGGCTGTTAGCCTTTACCTATAGACATTATCCATGCATTGTTTGGTATTTACCTTTGAATTTAAGGTAGCATTTTGGACTAGGAAGGAGAGTATTTCTACTCTACATGTATTAGTTAGGAAAGGAAGGCGGAAAAAAACCGCAGCCATTTAACCTAAGCCTTTTAGGGGACAAATGTTGGTGGTTTTCTGTCTTCTTGATGCTTGAGTATCTTCTGTCTTAAGCTGCAGGAACGCTGAGAGGGAGGTAAAGACAGATGGAAAGAAGCAGACTTTTAGATTGTGAGACCTTGTCTTTGCAAAGATTTTAAAAACAAAGTCTTCAGCTGAGTAGGCAGTAATCCTTGAATTTCTTTTTAACATTGAATTTCCTTTTTTCTTCTCTTTCCGTTGAGCTGGTTGATAGCATCATCTATTCCTTTACTAAAACTCTTGATTCTTATTTGGTGACCTCACCTACAAACAACCAACTTCTCCTACCTCTAAAACGCCCAAATTTGATTCCTGCAAAAGCTAGCTAACACCTAGTTACCAGTTAACGAATCGAATAGACATTTCAGCTCCTTGACTGTTTCTAGTTCCCCGGCATTGTGTAGGCCCTGCAGGACGAATTCAGGAATTTAGCCTAAGAATGCAGAGCACAGTGTGTGAAGTGCCAGAGACAGACGGGGATAAAGTGCTCTTGAAATACCCAGACAGGGCCTTTCATGTCATCTGGAAGGCAGGGAGCTTGGAGGAAGACCCCAAAGAGGAGATATTTCAATCAGATGTTTAAAAATAAGTAAAGAAAAAATTCCCGTATGGACCAAACGGAGTCCAAGCAGAGAAAACTGCGTGATCCAAGGCATCAAAACATGAGCCTTTATAGAAACATATGCGAAGAAGACTGTTTCCTTCCAGCTAGTGAGTTAGGTGTCCAGGGTGGGAATTGGGGCCCAGGGGTGACTGAATAGACTTAGGACCAGGTAGGGACACATCCGTGTCAGGGAGGGTGAGGAAGTCGAGAGTCATTGAGCTGAGGCCAGGAATTATTTCATACAGGAAACCTAGAAGTTAAGGCATTTTCTGTTCAGAGTGTTCAGTAAATAACACTTGGAGATAATTCTTCCTATATTTACATATATTTAGGGGAGCAAACTAGAGGTTCTTAGGCATTTTTATCTCTTGTGGAACAGCTAACCAACTCTGCGGATGGATTGCAGGAGCTGTCGTTCGTGGCTATTTACATGTAAATTTCAATACCAGATTGAAAACGTTGCGATGACTTCGCTGTAAATCAAAAGTACCTTAGACTTTGAGACTCCCTTCAGGTCTGTTATTGAGCATTACCTGTGTGTGCAGACACGTGCTAGAAATCTTGGGGGTGATGGAAGAAACGGGAAAAATCAGCATTCATGTGTGCGATAAATAGACTCCTAATTTACATACCATTTTTAATATATTTGCCATTTGATATTATGCTCTCTTGTATTTTTCACAGAGGAGGAAGAGTTGGATATTTGTTGGAGCTGTATTTGGGTAAAATAAATAGAGGCACTAAGTTCTGACTGAAACCTTGAATGGTGGGTAGCATTTTAATAAACGGAGAAATTTGGTTGAGGGGATATGAGGAACCGGGTTGAATGGAGGGACAGGAAAGCCTAAGTCTGGGAACGGTACAGCTGAAACGGAGGATGCAAGTTACATGTCAGCAAGATGGCCAACCCCTTTGAACTGTTGGCCTGAGACATGAGTATGGGAGATCTTAAAACCCTTTATTCTTCTTACTGATGCTCTCGTCTACTTGACGTCTCCCTTTACGACGGGAGGCCACCCCCACGGGGACAAAGCCTCCGTGACTGGGGTTGTCCACTGAAAAATAAACGCACAACGTGAGAGTTGTGAGTTGTTTTATTTGGGGCAAAATGAGGACTATAGCCCGGGAGACAGCATTTCAGAGAGCTCTGAGAAACTGCTCCAAAGAGGCAGGGGGGGAGGTCAGTATAGATGTGATTTTGGTGAAGGTACATGCAGTCAAGCGCTCGCTGGTTACCGCTCGTCACAAGGAGCAGACGTCACCATGAAGGATTTTAGTGCTTTTCTAGATACAAGGAAATGCAAGAATTGGGCTCATAAAATCTTCGGAAAATATCTAACTATCTGAAGACCTTTTCTGCCAGTTTTTCCCAGAGCACAGAGCGCCTCATTCCTGATCTCCACTCTGAGCTCCTTTCAGGGGGTGTTGAAGGTCAGTGGCTGCAGCAGCTAGTGACAATCCTTATAAAGGCAGATGGCAGGTGCCAATTTGTAGTGGGCAGGGTTAACTAGGACCTGTGAAAGAAGGGGGAAAGAGATACTTCACTGTAGTAACACTCTCAAGTCCAAGCAGAAATATTAAAAAAGGAGGAAAGCAAAATTATTTATTTCTCCCTGCGAGGAGGGTTATGAAAATCCCAGCATCCTAGCTCACCCTGCTCTGGCTGGATGCACCACAGAGGTAGGGACCAGCCTCAAGGGCAAAAGACAAGCATAAGCCTTCTAGCCTCTGAAGTCTGGTTGCCGTCAATTTGTAACACAGCCATTGCCCTGGAAAAAGACTGTGCCCAGGTTGAGTTAGCTCTGGTGAAGTCTAGGAAAAAGGGATACTCATCAGGGAAGCTGCTTAACTGCAGAGAAAAGCTGTCTGTAGCCACATATATCCTTCACCTTGATGAGATCCATTTTTTCGTAAACATTTTTCATATGAAACGTAGACAGCCATCCCATTTCCGGGTGCTGTCACTGCTAGTGTTGTCTGAAAAATCAATGAATAATTTTCTTACGATAAAGGCAGCTTACGTGTGTTTGTAGGTACAAGGCAGAGAGACAGGGAAATCAAGATGTCAGTAGAATCGGAGGGTGAAATACGAGGGAATTATAAAAATCAAGATGGAAAGGCATGGAGCATATGCATGTAATTCTGATGATCTTTTTGAACAGCTTTATTGACCTAAAGGACATACAATCATCTGCACACGTTTAAAGTGTGTAATTTGATAAGCGTTGCCATGTGTATACATCCAGAAACCAACCCCGCAGTCCAGATGTGTAATGAACAGACCGTCACCCCTAAGCGTATCCCTGTGTTCCTCCTCCTTGTTCATTTAATGGATGAGGAAATGAAGTTAGCACATTTTGTGTTATTCAGACCCATCTGAATTTCTTGGACTGCCTTTATTGCTCTGTTGAATGTTGGTTTTTAGGAAGATAATTACCTTTCAGCTGTGGAGTATTTCACCCTGCCTGCGTTCAAGGAACACCTGGGCTTTATGGCCAAGCGCCAAGTCTGCCCCAAGGCCTCGGACTTAGATTAGTCTGAAAACATTGCTTTCAGCTCGCGTCCGCCCGTCGGAAAGCTGCAGGAGGCCGGGCTCTGTCAGGACACACGCCCACCTCCCGGCAAGCTTTGGGGGTCCTCTCAGAGCGGGTCCCCTCTCCCTTCCCTACTTAATCTACTCGTGGAGTACAACTCTTCACTGAACTTCACCGTTTGCTCCCCAAATAATCCCGGAGATGCCCACCTCCGTGACTTCAGCCTGGAAATTCCCTGGGATTCAAGTGAAATCTCCCTTCTCCTCTCTCACCTCCAAGTTTCTACATTTGGGGGCCCCGTTTGGGTCTGGCCCTCCATGAGGTCTCCCCTTCTGAACTTACAGCCTGTGCTGCAGCTCAGGGTCTAACCAGAACCCGCTTTGTGTTGCTATCGAGCTTTGCTGGTACAAGTGGATTTATGTAGATTTCCGTAACCCCGGCAGAGCCTAACGTGGTGCCTGGCAGCACCTCTTCCTTGAGATCGTGGTGAGCGTGGGTCTGAGGAGAGAGTTTACCGAGGGTCGTCAAGTGCAACACGGGAAAAGCTATGACTATAGAGAGTGAGGATTCATTGGAAGAAATAACAGAATCCGCAGGGAATAACCAGACCAGAGCTTCCTTTTGGACATGAAGCTTTCAGACACCTTTGTGTGGTGCCTCTCCCCACGCAAGCCCCCAGCCCAGCCCAGCTCAGCCTTGAAAACCGTAGATGGTGCAGTGGAAACAACTAGACAGAAGCCTTCTTCCTCACTGACGTTCGGGAGGAACCCTTCCTCATCAGAGGACAGTCCTGGTCTGTGCTCTTCCGAGCAGGAGGTAGGCTAGATGGGAAAAAATGCAGGATTCCCTGAACTCTGTCTCTTCTTCTCCGCTCTTGGCTCTGTGATATCATGTCAAAAGGACAGGGGAGGTGGGACCCACTGACCCAATTCAGCAGCTTTATCTGTGGACAATGAGGTCCTTTAATGAAGCCCTTCTGACCCACCACTCTGTCCATGCCACGGTGCCCGTTTGTTCTGGATAAGAATCAATAATGTTCAGTTAATATAGATTATGTCACCAAGCAGTTAATTTAGCATGTCATTGCTTTGCAATTCATATCCTGACCTAACTGAGCCTAGTGACATCCACCTAGAAGGCCACACCACCAGGATGGAAAAGGGCAGAGAAACTAATCTCTCCTCCTCCCAGACCTAGAATTTCATTCCGACAGGAGCAGCACACCCAGCCTGTGGCCTCCCTCCCCAGGAGCAGAAGAGAGATGACTCACTCTCTCTGATGACGTCACTGGCACCCTGGGCAGGGAGCAAAGCCATCCGGGCACGTACAGCTGGAATCAGCGCTCACCACTGCGGGCTCGTAATGTGCACCAGACAGCTGTAGATGTTCAAAATTAATGAACACCGGGGGCACAGAGCCCTCATGCAACGTGGGCTATGCTTTGTGTCTGCGTATTGCACGGCTGTTCTTCCTGAGCTCTTTCCTTTGCCTCACATGTAGACAGGGTTGTTTGTGACCTAATGTCATCTTTTACCTGTTCTCTCTGACTCCTGCAGGGGGGTGGGAAAGTGGACAAATTGGTGCTTAGTGTAATTTTCACTTCTTATATTTTAAAAGTACTCCACCAGCCTAAGCATTATACGACTTTGATTCTATAACAAAGATAAGTCTACACTTAGGTTACAAATCTTAAGGACATCACCTTTAGTTATGCAGATGTCAGATGCATGCATGTGTTAGGGTTCTCCCAAGGAACAGAACCAATAGGACATATATAGGGCATATATATGTATTTATTATAAGGAATTCGCTCACATGTTTATGGAGACTGACAAGTCCCCAAATTGGCAGGTGAGTTGGCAGGCTGGGGACCCAGGAGAGCAGTGGGGTAGCTCCAGTCTGAGTCCCAAAGCCTGAGAACCAGGAACACTGATGGTGTCACTTCTCATCCAAAGGTCAGAAAAGACCGATGTCCCAACCGAAAGCAGTCAGGCGGGAGGCGTTCCCTCCGACCTGTGGGACAGTCAGCCTTTTTGTTCTCTTCAGGCCTTCAACTGATTGGATGAGGCCCACCCAGATCAGGAAGGGCAATCTGCTTTGCTCAGCATACAGATTCCAATGTTAATCTCATCCAGAAATGCCCTCACAGCCACACCCAGAATAACGTTTGACCAAATGTCTGGGCACCCCCTGGTCCAGTCAAGTTGACATAAAATTAGCCATCACAGTGCATCTGGACGTCAGAAGATTCCAGAGGCCCCTGTCCTTTCCTTTGTTGTGTGACGTGACCTTCAGCCTCTGAGCTCCGGAATGAGCCTTGGCATTAGATGAGGGTGTGAGGAGGATGGAGTGAGATGGTGAGACGTGGTGTTTATTCTACACTCCCCCCCTTCTGACTCCCCAGCTGCCTTCCCTGGCTCTCCCTGACAGAGCCCCTGGTGAGCACAACCGCACTTTCTGTTGGTCAGACCATCCTGGTCCTCCCAGATCCTGTCACAACCTACTCACCTGGGCTGTTGGTTTGCAGGGAGGTTTTATAGGCATTGCCCCCACGTAGGGAGGCCTGCCTGGAAACACCAGCTGGGGTTCATCTGAAGTTACTTGTTGCCTCCTGAGTCATGACCTCATCCCCCTCCCCCCTTCCATTCCCTGCCCCCCAAATTTTGACTCTTTAGTTGATTCAAGCGTTCAGCTGCATTTAGAGAAGGCTTCTTGGTTATTTGTAAACTTTTCAGCCTACTATCCTTCGTTAATTAGGCAGGACTCCTTTTTTTTGAGGAACCATTGATTTTGGACAAAGCTGATTGGTAGCTGAGTTGGAATTACATATTTCACTCATTTGTTTATTCCTTTATCGGTTATCTATGAAGAATTTGCATACGAGCCTAGCACTGTGTTAGTGATAGAAAAATGAATCATGGGCCATCTCTGCCCTCGGCGGCTGTATTTGAGGAACAAACAGCTGTATTCGTCCTGGTTGTGAGTAGCCTCTTCTGTAACACCTGGCACACGTCGGACTGCTAGACGGCCTCCTCTAGTGGGGCTGCACACTGGAGTCCCCCAGGGGGGTGCTTTTCCAAATAGGAATTCCCTTATAGGTCACATGCCAGGGCTCTGATTTAACCACTTTAGGGCATGGCCCGGGCTGTGGGGTTATTAAAGGTCCCCAGCTGGTTCTCATGTGCGGCCAGGGATGAGAACCACTGGGACAGAGCCTGGAAGACACCTGGGTCTTTAAAAATCACGTGAGACACTGCGGAAAAGGTTTGGGAGGCTTTGATGATGCAAATTCTAAAAGTCAGGGCCCAGAACTACAGAGGCCATTCTGGAGCAGTTTCATCTCAGAAAAACTTAAAACAGGTAGAACCTAGTGGTTTCTGTCTCCTGTAAAACGTCTTACGAGAAGCTCACTGTCTCCTGAATTAGGTTGCAAGTATCATTTATTTTTTTCCTCCTGAGTTTTCTTCAGAAGAATGGTGAGCGATTAAAAGAAAAAACAGTGCCATTATTATTTTAGTACCTGGAAAACACCCGGTTGCAAAATGTTTATCACTTGGAACATTCGTCCCCCTTTGGCACAGGCTGTGAAGCTCTGTGTTAGTTGAACAAAGGCGGTCCAAGGTAGAAAACTTCCTAACCTCCTTTGGACAGTCCTGGTACAAGACATTGGCAGGATCTGTTTAGAACTGGCTTAAAGTTTTGTGACCTTCCCTTCCCGCAACAGAGGATATCCCTTTGAGATTAGTGAAGGGTGCCCTGGATATGGCCCTGCAGTTCTAGCTGGATCTTCTGATGTGTTCAGATTTCATAATTAGCAGTAAAAAGAAAAACTTGAGTCATAGTTGCAGGTGGTGGGGAGAGGATTTCCATTTTAAAAATGGATTTTTCCAGGCACTCAAAGTCTGTTGAATGCCGGCCTAGGCTCAGGTCTGCCGAGAACATTCATTGCCATTAGGGCCTCATTCTGAAAACCCTTCCAGTGCTTTTCTGGGACACTTCTCTAAATAGGAAGGCACTGGGACAGCAGGTCACAGTACGGAACTTTGAGGCTGGCTCCATATGCAACAATTATAAATCATTTTTGTCCTCTCTGACTCTGTGTGAGACGTGGCTATCGATGGGTCTATTGCTCTTGATGGCTCCAGGAATAGTAATTAGTAAATCCATGTACCACAGTTCTATTGAAAGGGAAAAACTTAAACTCTGTAAGTGAGAGGACACACAACTGAAAAGAGCTTTTAAAATGAGAAAAATCTGAACTCACGTCCTAGGCCATCACTTACCTTTGAGATCTTAATCTAATTACTTACACTTCCTGGGTCTATTTTTTTCCTTAAATACTTGTAATAATACTTACATCACAGAGTTGCTGTCGAAATTATAAGTCATTCCGTATCAAACACTTGGTAAATATCAGGTTTTCAAAAAATTGGTGCCTCATTCCCTCACTGTAGTTACCATTATCTGAAATGGAAGTTAGGACTAGTTCTCTTGGATTGAGTTTGGAAGACTTAAATAAGTTAATGGTTTGACAGAGTTTGGGCATTCTAAAGCCCTATATAAAATGTGCGTGCATTCCTCAAATGTTCCTGGGGTGACTGATGTGTTCCGGACCTCTGAGGTGTCCTGGGAATGACAGGTGTTCCCATCCTTAGAGACTTTGCATTCAGCCGAGGACAGCATAGTCACGAATGGATTGATTGAAATAGAGAGCACCAAAGTATTGATATGAGAGCTGCTGAGAGAGTAGGTCTTAAATGGTCTACACACACACACACACACACACACACACACACACACACACCCTAGTAACTATGTGAGGTGTCACCGTGTTAACTAACCATATTGTGCTAATCATCTCTCCATATATATGTATAGCAAATCGTCACATACACCTTGAACTTACACAATGTTGTATGTCATTTATATCTCAATAAAGTCAGAAAAAAACTTTTAATTAAAGTGATGATGTGGGGATGTAGAAGAAAACAACTGCACCCGACCCTTACTGGAACGGTGATAATTACTGAGAACACGTTTGCCTATTTCCATGTGTGTGTGTTTTCATCTTGTTATGGTCAGTAATAGCTCCCCTCCCCCATTTCCCCCCCTCACCCTCCACTTGAGCCTCACCCCAAACTTCCTCGCTCTCATTTCCCCGTTCCTGACACCTTTCCTGCTGCTCCCTCCGGGAAGCCCTCACCCTCCGAGTTGGACACCGGTGGTTGCATCGTCATGTAGACTCTCTCATGTTGCCCCCATGCCACCTCCCTCTGTTCCCTGGAATTTTCCTCCATCATAGACTGCTCCCTCCCACAGAAGGTTTTGGTTTTTGCTTTTGGGGTTTGGTTTTTCACATTTCCCCCTTCTGTGCAGTGAGCTTCCTGAAAGCAGGTAACAGGTCTCATGTTATCTCTGGATCCCTGAACTTAGCTTAGAACCTATAGCAGGCTTTTGAACTGTTCACGAACATCAGCTCATACAGACACACAAACCCCAATTTCTTTCTGCCTTGCTCTGGACACAGGGCAGGGTTTTGACTTTAACAGTAGAGCATAAAGATTGGAAATAAGGACATTAAAGTTCAAAAAACCTGGCTTTGGGTTCTGATTTTATCACTTACTAGCTGACAAACTTGACTAAATTACTTATATTTTTCCTTCCTCTTGAAAATAGGAATAATAATAGTAATAATATCTTCACAGTAGTTACCGAGAGCATCAACTATGGGAATGAGATAAAGCTAGCTCATCCTAGAACAGAAAATTTGCAGTTAACATTCCGAGTATATGTTTTGGCTGCTGTTTTGATATCGACGTTGTACGAATACAAGCAGACAGTGGAATGTGGCAATAATTATTGGGATAAAGTAGGCCCCAAGCCCCATCCCCGAAGGAACGCTGTCGTCTACACACCACGGGCAGGACCACTGCCCAAAGTTGAGGCTGTTTGCAAGTGGCATGGTGTGGCCTGGCCATCAGGTATCCTTCTTTGGCTTCCTGACCCCTGGTCAGAAGTTCGCCGGTGCACGTGGCCTGGGTTCTGCGTGGCCGTCCCCAAAACATCCCCCCACCTCCACCCCGGGGGTTTGCAAAAACCACAGTAGGGATGAGGTATAGCAAGGACAGAGGCAGCCGGGTGAGTCGTAAACAAAGACAAATCCAAGTACATCTGTGCGCTGTGAGTACCGGAGCACAGAGGGGGCCGGGGGAAAAAGCTAAGAAGACATGAGACAGCTGAAGATAGGCCCCCGTCTCATGATCTGTGACGCCTGTGCCATGGAGGCAGCACCTGCCTACAGCCAGGTGGACCAGCCTCTGCTCAAGCCGCTGCCCCACACCTGTGACCCTGCGGCCCCTCCATGCGCAGCGCGGTCTTCCTGCCTTGCAAGAAAATAGAGGTCACCGCGGCCACCTGAGTGTGCTCTTGTGAAAGTGACACGACACGGGAAGGGCCAATTAAACAGAAGTGCTGAGTAAATGGTTGCTCTGAGTGTAAGTTAGCTCGTGTCGGAGGGGCTGTTAGTATGTCCAAGCGACGTGGTCCTTTATGGAGGCCGCGTCCCCGCAAATGGGCCCTGGAACGATGTTCATTTCACTTAATGACTCTCGCTCTTCTCTAACGGTCGAGCTGTGGTCCCTCCTGTGTGCGTCGACCTGTCTGATCACCCCGCAGGGCCCTGCCACCTGGGCCTCCGGGAACAGCGTGGAGAGGCTTGGGCAGCATTGCCATTCTGTTGCCCAGTCCTTGGAAACCGCTTTAAATGGGCCAAACGTGCATCACCCAGGAGATAAACTGCTTCAGCGGGGCAGGCGGCTCCTTGATGGGACATGCGCGGGAGGGAGTCCTGGGGGCTTTTGTCCTGTTTCTCACCCGAGATCCTGGCTTCTCGGCTCGGCCTGGGACAGTGTGGGGAGCCTTGGGCCCTGCGCAGAGTGACACCAAGAGGACCGATTCTTCAGTGACTTCCGGGTGCTTTAAATGAAGGAGAGTTAATTATCATCATTAGCCTTCCCCTTCCCCATAGGAACAGATGACAGACCCTGATGAGTCTTTTTTGAAAGGATACTGCTCACACGTGCAAAAAGCTCTGATCTCCCTGAACAAGCGGAAATCACATGGCTCGGGACACCTGTATGGCAGGTCGTTCTCAAGGTTACGTGGGGAGAAGGGCCTTTGTTTGCTCTGGCCCGACTGATTGTCTTGGAGAGCTTGGTCTGGAAGGAGCAATAACCCCGACTTGACATCTGTGGTTTTACTTCTGTTACTAATTGGCTTAGTGACCTTGTGCACACCTGTGTGTGTGTGTGTGTGTGTGTGTGTGTGTAGGTGTGCGTAGGTGTGTGTGTGCATGTTTGATATGTATATACTCATTCCCTGGAATCCTTTATATGTGTATATACACACACATATATAAGGAATGAATGTATATAATGAATACACACACACACACACACACACACACACACACACACACACACATTTATATAAACATTGTTTAATCACAAACTGAATTCGGGTAACTCTCTCCTGTGCTGAACTCCACTTTCTCTGTCACAGCCATTAGATTATGGCTCAGGTCGTGTGCCTGCTCTAATATTTATATTTTAATGAGCACACTTTTGCAATGCCACCTTGAGACAACACACTGTCCCTCGTGAACCATCACTGATTTTTCTTCTCCAAGTGTTTACCTTCCTTTACGAAGAACAACCTCAATACTCAATGGTTTCATCCTTTTATTTAATGAAGCTTTTTATTTTGAGGTCATCGTAGATTGGCATGCACGTATAGGAGATAACACAGAAAGATCTCGAGTACTGTGCAGCCAGGTTCCCCCCGTGGTCCCATCCCGCAGGACCAGAGGACAACATCACAACCAGGATATGGGTGCCGGTGCAGACAGAATACAGGGCATTCTGTCCCCACAAGGGCCACTCACGGTGCCCTTTTATAGCCACTCCCACTCCCTCGCCCTCCCGCCTCCACCCTCCTGAGCCCTGGCATCCACTAATCTGTTCTCCAGCTTGGTAATTTTTTCATTTCCAGAATGTTATATAAATGGAATCACACAGTATGTAACCTTTGGGAGTGGCTTTTTCCACTCAGCATATTTCTCTGGAGATTATTTATATACACTCATGTGGTTTCATCTTGAAAGAATCCCAAGTCTGAAATCCTAGAGTCAAGATCCAAGGACACCGGATCTGTAGGACATCCCTCCCTGAGTGATGGAGCCTCAGAGAGGTCGTCTGTCATGGAGAGATTATTTACAGCTGAGTACAAACCTCTTTACTTTTGCCATAACTGGAATTGTAAGAAGAGGTGTAAAGATGCCCTGTCACTGCTTCCCCGCAGGGGTTGTTGGCCACCCCGCCTTCCTGGTCACCAGCGAGGCCGTGGCCTCTGTTGCTCAGCTCATAGACCTCGTACTGGCATCCTCCAGGCCATCCTGGGTCTCCTCTCCTCTTGCTTCATGACTGCAATCAGAAGAAAGGCATCTCCTCTAATGCTTTGTTGAGTTTGATCTGTAAACATTTTGTTTGGAGGGTAAGTCCTTAAGCAGCAAAAGGCCATGACATTTCACAAGACGAAATAGAACATCTTCCTTGCCTTTTCTCTGGCTAAAGTCTTAGCCCTCCCCCAGCGGGCCGTTCCACCTTGTCTTGCTCTTTTCTTTCCCCTGCAAGAACATTCCACCCTCCCTACAAGGTTCGCACACCTCCCCATTCCTTGACCATTTCACACCAGGGCCAGCCAGGACCTCTCACCACCCCCATCTCTCTCCGCTCCGCTCTCTGGGCACCTCCGTGCTCTGATAGAAATCCACAGCCTTCCTTTGGAGCCCCCAGCCTGGTAGCCACCCCTGCCCCTTGTCTGGTAGTACGAAACAGCACAGAGGTGAGTTCTGCAACAGAAAGTGAGAGAGGGAGAAGCCTTAAGTACATATCCTTGAATGTATTCCTGTCCCAGATACTTTGCTAATTTCAGGGTCTTAACAGCTTAAAAAGGTACCGTTATAAAATTAAATAATTAGTTAATTAATTTTTAATTAGAGTACAGTTGATCTACAATGTTGTGCTAGTTTCAGGTGTACAGCAAAGTGATCCAGTTATATACATGTATAATATGTGTAACTTCTCCCTTGTAGGTTATTACGTATTGAGTACAGTTCCCTGTGCTATACAGTAGGTCCTTGTTGGTTATCTGTTTTATATATAGTAGTGTGTATATGTTAAGGTTAGATGAACTTATATACAAAACAGAAACAGACTCACGGTCGTGGAAAATAAACGTCTTACCAAGGAGGAAGGCGGGGGTAATTTAGGAGTTCGGGGTTAACGTATAACAAAGTTACCTTTTAATATATATTTGAAACATTCCAAATGTGTTTAAACTAATATGACTCAGTCAGTTGACCTCTTTCTTAGCTGTGCTCCTGGCACACTGCACAGCCCCACCAATCCATCCAAGCAAGAAGAGGAAGATTTTATTGAACTAACCATTGTTTCAATTCATTCTTTTCTCATCCGTGTATCTGAAACCATTGAAATGTCCTAGGAAAATGTATGTGATAAGGGTTTCATTTTAGAGTGATGGAAATATTTTAGAAATAGCGGTGGTGGTTGCACAAGACGGTGACTGTACTAGATACCACTGAACCGTTTACTTTAAAATGGTTGGTTAATTTAACATTATGTGAATTTCACTTGGGTAAATTACCCTTTTTAATGTACATGATGTCACTTCAGAGGTGACGTCCCCAGTCTTCGCTCAATAGACAGATACTCCTGTTATCTACAGGGGTATAGATAGAACATTCTTGAACATATTCAAGCGAAAACTTAGGGGAGCCATAGAGTGAAAAAGGGAAAAGGGGCCCAATGTTGCTCTTCTTCTCAGGGTCAGCTCCTTAAAATGTCATGTAATTAAAGACTCAAAAGTGGGAGCTTTATATATTCAGATTGGAAGAATTTTATGGGGGAAGTATCAAGATGAAAATCTGAAATATGTGGTTGGCAAAGCAGCATTAACACACCCACATGGCACGTATGTAACAGCGGCCGATGACTGTCCGATACTTCAAAATCCAGGGTTTAATACAAGCAACTCCAGTTAATCATTCTAACTGTGAAAATCAAATCATATGCATTTCCTGACATTTTGAATTTGCAAGTGTAATGTCATTTGTTTCTATGTAGTAAAAGAGTTGCAGTGTTTGGAAGGAGGTACATTTTACTTTTAGATTTTCTGTAGTATATTTATCAATTTGCATGATTTTGAAAAAACAATATATAACATTAACACCAAATATATACAAATGTTGTAATTATGTGGATGCTGCTAAATCAGTTTCCATGCTCCCGTCTCCACAGCCTGTTCACAGTTAAATCCAGACACATCAGGATAAAAAGGCATCTCCAAAGAGCAGAACCCCAAAAATCTGGATCACAGCGATTTGTACTTTGCAGTACAAATGACTGTGGAGTAAGATGATTTCCAACTACTGTTGACGAAAAATTAATCGGTCAATTTAAGAAAGAAAGTTTTATTTGAGCCAGATTTGAGGGTTATAACCCGGGAAGAGCACCTCAGAAAGCTCTGAGGACTGTTCCGCCTGTTATAAGTCAAGGCACAGTTATAGAAGTTTTGGGAGACAGAGGGCTGTACATCAAATGACGTGTTATGGACAGTGTACATAATCCATATCTAAGCACCATCCTGGTGGGTCATGTGACCCCTTAGAAGATCAAGGAGGAAAGTTATCTTTTAAGGAGTTCTCTTGATGCTGGGAGAATGTTGCTCTTTTTCGCCGAGCAGGTGTTTCTGCTGATGGGGGAGGTTTGGTCCATGCATAGTGCAGATACACAGTGCACAGTGGGAGAGAGGAGCCCAAAGAGCAAAGAAGATTTTTTTGTTTAAATTTTTCTTATCTTGCCATAAAATGAATTTTATTTCATAGAGCAAAACAAGTTTACTTTTAAACAAACCTAGAGCCATGTGCAGAGTTCAGACTCTTAGTTTATAAATGAAGGAAACAGAACCCAGAGAATCGTCTTCTGGGTAGGAATTTTGAAGACACAATACTTTTTTAAAGTAGCATCTATTTTGAAGAGCCTTTGTATTCTGATTTTTCCATGTAATTGAATTCTTCTAATTACAAATCATTTTGATTTTTTATTCCAGTGTATGACACAGAAAACAGGCATTGGTGAATAATTCCTCATTATTTAAAAATGGGAAGAAAAAGAAACCATCCACCTCCATAAGTGGTTACTCTCAGGGTATCTAATCAAGCCTCCATTTCTGGTGGTTACTTGGAGAGAAAAGAGGCCCCGAGTACTTGTGGCCTCAGAACATCAAAAACTTGTACTATTGGGACCCCTCATGGCATTTCAGGGGTCCAGAAATGGAGCCAACAAACTTACTATGAGGTAAGAGTTGGCTAGAGAAAGTGAAGCGTTTCCTTGGACAGAAATAGAGCTGAACTCTGCTTCTCATGGTCACTGAGCTCTCACTGCATGTTTATTTCTCCCCCGTGTTTGAAGAGCCCCAGGTAACCAAAGATGTCCCTCACCCTGCAGTACCCAGATAGCTCCGGCTGATTCATCCTGTCTGGAGCGCGAGATGGGCTGTGTCTATCACTACCGTAGTCATATTCCACTCTGCCCAACATAATAAATATTAAGCAAGCGCTATGTACTTACATAATTTGCAGAATTGATCGGCTGACTTAAAAGCTTGATTCCCTCACAAAAGAAAATGGAGTGCTTTGTGCAAAGGTTAAATGCACAGTTTAATTGGCAATCGTGCATTGGAAACCTATTATAAAATGATTACAGTTTGAGGGAACAGTCCAGATAGCACAGTCAGGGAAATACGTTTTCATTTTTGGCCATTAAAAAATCAGGTCCTTGAACTGAAGTGAAAAAATATGGGGCAGCCTCAGTCTGGATAAGCGCCTCACCAGAATGTAATCTTCCTCCTCCTGTCTACTTCCTAAATCAGCATTTAGAACCTGTCAAATATGCAGATTTTAAAGATTCTCTCCTTGCCTAAATACTTTATTCAAATCTAGAGAATTGTTAAATTTCAGAGTAATACACACAGACACGATCTTGGTTATGTTGGGTATCTACCATTTAAGTTGAAGGAAATGGAAATCTAGCAAAGCCTCATGAAACTGACTTGGTCTGAGTAAGAGCATTTATTTTTAATTTTTTTTATTTTTTTCGGTACGCGGGCCTCTCGCTGTTGCGGCCTCTCCCGTTGCGGAGCACAGGCTCCGGACGCGCAGGCTCAGCGGCCACGGCTCACGGGCCCAGCCGCTCCGCGGCACGTGGGATCCTCCCGGACCGGGGCACGAACCCGCGTCCCCTGCATCGGCAGGCGGACTCTCAGCCACTGCGCCACCAGGGAAGCCCTGTAAGAGCATTTTATAACGGTGATTTCCCAAAAATATTCAGAAAATTCCTAGCAGGAAATTAAGGCTGTCACATCCCCTCAGATGGAAAGTAAATGTAGTGCCCTGCCTGTGTTCCAGTGAGATATGGATAGTGAACTGCAGACAATGGGAAAGTGGTCTTGGATAAATCTGGTTCCCAGACAGAACTGTTAGATTCCAGAGGCGTCTCCACCTCCTGCAGACGTTGTCGCAGTAGTGAACTCCAGCCAGAGTCTGCCTTCTAGAACTTTCGCTCTCTTTATCATTCCCTTAGGTGCCTACCTTTACAAAAGGCTGTCCAGGGTTCTGTCAAGGCCCTTCTGATCTGCAGAATTTAACCTCAGTGGGTATGTCTTTCTGTGGCTTTCCTTTCTGTCTCTGATCACCATCTGCCAGTTTACAAAATGAGTGAGTAGTGCTATCTCTGGTGGGCAGTTCAGATCCCCCAGTAATTCCCAGATATTGTGAGCACATTGAAGTTCAAACCAGAAAACCCTTCTTCAGTTCTGATCGAAAAGGATCCAGTGATACAAACTGTACTTAGTTTTCTGTCCTCATAGATAGAAAGTATAGAGAAGCCCAGTGAAAGCCACCATGAAGTATGACCATCACTTCTCACAGTGAGTTCAGAAAGGGCTTTTCGCCTCTTCCCTGCCCTGAAAGCCAGCTCCGGACTCCACCACAGGCATCAGGCATCATTGTGAGGCTAATGGTGCCCCCGGTTCCGGGATGGAAACGTTAAGATTGTGCTTCTCATTTCTTTCTTGTCAAAGGGAGGGGCTGGACACTCCGATGCCATTGACCTTGCGCCATTGATTGAAAACATTAAAAGACGTGCATTTAGACCTCAGCGCACACGTCGCTAATGCAGCAGGACTTTTCAGGGAGGCTGCAGAATTCTGCCTGGGGGATACCCACAGCTTCAGACTTTACTCTCTTCTGGTTGGGTTGAGAAAACCTCACAGCAAGAAATATGATTCCAAATTTTGAACCAGATGATGGTGAAGAGGAGTTGAAGAGATCAGTAGCGGCCCTTCATTAACTCTCTTTTCCCGTAACCTTCCATTTTCCCAGTTGGTGTAAGAAAGGTCATCATAACAGGGAGACAGGCTTGAGAAGCCTCAGTACTAACAAGTGCCTCATTGGCCCAGCGTGGTTGCTCAAAAGCCTGCCCTCCCTCAAGCCTCCCGTGTCCAAATGGAAGGATGTCCTGTCATCCGGCACGGGGCCTACAGGTAACTGCAGTGGACATCATGTTCTGAGGTGCTGCGGGGGACTTCCCTGAGCAAACCCACCTCTGCCAGAGGCCCGCCATGTGCCTGAATGCCTGTAACCTGTCACTGTGCTGGGGAAGAGCTTGAGCCCTGGGTGAGCTTGCAGCGCTGAGTTCTCTTTTTTAAAATTCTTTTCCTTTATGGTTTAGGTACAGGGTATTGAATATAGCTCCCTGTGCTATATAGTAGGACCTTGTTGTTTATCCATTCTGTATATAATAGTTTGCCTCTGCTAACCCCGAACTCCCAGTCCTTCCCTCACCTTGCCCTCCTCCCCTTGGCAACCACAAGTCTGTTCTCTATGTCCGTGAGTCTGTTTCTGTTTCACAGAGAGGTTCATTTTTGTCATTTTAAATTCCACGTATAAGTGATATCATATGGTATTTGTCTTTCTCTGTCTGACTTACTTCACTCCATATGATAATCTCTAGGTCCATCCATGTTGCTACAGATGGCACTATTTCATTCTTTTTTATGGCTGAGTAGTATTCCATTGTATATATGTACCACATCTTCTCTATCCATTCATCTGTTGATGGACATTTAGGTTGTTTCCATGTCTTGGCTATTGCAAATACTGCTACTATGAACATAGGGGTACATGTATCTTTTTGAATTATAGTTTTCTCTGGATATATGCCCAGGAGTGGGATTGCTGGATCATATGGTAGCTCTATTTTTAGTTTTTTTAAGGAACCTCCATACCGCTCTCCATAGTGGCGGCACCAGTTTACATTCCCACCGACGGTGTAGGAGGGTTCCCTTTTCTCCGCACCCTCTGCAGCATTTATTGTTTGTAGATTTTTGATGATGGCCATTCTGACCAGTGTGAGGTGGTACCTCACTGTAGTTTGATTTGTATTTCTCTAATAATTAGTGATGTTGAGCATCTTTTCATGTGTCTGTTGGCCATCTGGAGGTCTTCTTTGGAGAAATGTCTGTTTAGGTCTTCTACCCATTTTTTGATTGGGCTATTTTTTTTTTGTTATTGAGTTGTATGACTGGATGTCTTCTTTGGAGAAATGTCTGTTTAGGTCTTCTACCCATTTTTTGATTGGGCTATTTTTTTTTTGTTATTGAGTTGTATGAGCTGTTTGTATGTTTTGGAAATTACTGGATTTACTTCTTAATAACCCAATGACTTAGAGGAAAATGTAAAACAGTGATAGCGGGAGTACCTATCTGATAATGGCATTGGGAGGATGGTGTGAATTAATGCCTGTAAAGATCTTAAACAATGCATGACATGTTATAAGCATGCAGTAGTGTTAGTTATTTTTATTATGTGACCTCGGTGCCCTGTCTAGCAACTGGAAGGCACAGCAAAAAACAGCTCACAGGAACTAGTTACTTTAAGTTTCCTTGACTGTGGCTATGGGGAAAGAGCTTTGTGGAGGCCAAGGGGTAAGAGAGGCCTGAAGATGGGGCTGTGTCCAGGGAGAGGACGGGCTGAGTGGAACCACAAAATTCCTGTAGGTGTTTCAGGTAGTGATGGCTGCAAACTGTTGTTTCTCTGCCCTGGAGCCCAGGCATGTGTTTCCAAGCCATGGCCCTCCTTTATGCTCATCCTTTTCATTTTCTGTCACCACAGCTCTAGTGTCCAGTGAGGGATTTTTGCGGGAAGAGATGGAGCCACGTGCAATGGGGATACGAAAGACCCCGATAACTTGACTTCCCCAGTGCCCTTGGAAACGTGCGGGCAAGATGCCCTTCATGCAGGGCTCAAGGGGCATCTGAGACCCTGCCATCTGGCCGCTGGTTTACATACACTCAACGCGACGTGCCTCAGGCCGTCCCCATTTCCCACTTGTGAGACCCTCATGTCTCTCCCTCGGGACAGTGCCAGGCTAGAGAGCAGAGAGGAATAGGACACCGCCACCAGCCTCCCAACACAGGGACAGTGGCCAGGACTCAGAGGAGGCGGCTGCCTTGCTCAGACCGACCGCCCTGCCTGCCCGGGATGAACATCCTGTTCATCTCCATCAGTCTTGTGTTCCGCGGGGCGCTGTCAGAAGTCAGGCATTGGAGCCTCCCCCTGGCTGCTCTCACGCCCTCCTGTCTTGTCTGATGAATCTGTCTGGTCATCACGTGGCTGCCGTGGCCCCTCCAGACCCTCTGAGGAAACTGATGCCGTCGGTCCTCGATGACACCTGACAATGTGAGCGCAAGCCCAGGGGGAGGCCCTTTGGAAAACCTGCGAGACAGACAGAAGACCTCAGCTTGCCAGGGAATGGGCTGCATTTCCAGGCAGAAGCAGCTCTATTCCTGGAGCGTGGTCTTTGAGGGTCGCTGACTTCCTCCTTTCCCTGCAACTAAATTGTGCCTCTAAGGGGCAGTTGGTAGCCAACTGAAGCTCCCGAGGACAGGTGGCTTCAAACGCTCCGAGCTTTGCAGGCCCCATCACTAATGAGGAACAGAGTCACCGCTTATTAGGAACGGTGACACAGTCCTGGAAGCTGTCAGCACACTCAACATATTTCAGATATGTGTTTAGGTTCTAAAGGACAGGGATTTTGAGACCAAAGACTTTCTGAAAATTCCAGCCACCCAATTTATCCACCAAAGCCTTAAGCCAGCATCTGTTTTACATCAGACCATTTGAAATGGAGATTTGAGAAATGTGCTCTTGCTGTAGGGCCTCCAGAAAAAGACTTCCTATGCTTGAGAATTCTCACAACCCCCGAGGACTTTTCTGTAGATTATTAAACCAGCCTCGGCCGGGCCTGGCACGTGACAGGTACTCACTAGATAGGTGAATGGAAAAAACATGGATCATGGAATGGACAGATAACCACTCTGATGGGTAGAGGAAAGAGTGCAGCCTTTTGAGTCAGACACACCCAGGTTCAGATGCCATGTCCACCTGGGACTTGGTTAGCAAATTACTTAAACTCAGAGCCTCTGTTTCCTTATCTGTGAGGTCGGGATGGAATATGTATCTCGTAGTGTTGTTGTGAGGCTCAAATGAGCTCTTTCCTGGTGTACAGAGCAGTTAATAAGTGTTAGCCCTGTCAGTGGCCTTTACATTTGGAGGGGGGTGAGGAGGCTTGGGTAATTTTAAGGACACCTATAGAAATGAGACAGTTTGGTGTGTGAATGCTCCAAGAGCTTGAACAGAGTATGGCTGAGTAATATTCCATTGTATATATGCGTCACATCCTGTTTATCCATTCCTCTGTCAGTGGACACTTAGGTTGCTTCCATGTCTTGGCCATTGTGAATAGGGCTGCTGTGAACATTGGGGTGCACGTATCTTTTTGAATTAGCAACATGGATGCACCTAGAGTTTATCATACTAAGTGAAGTAAGCCAGACAGAGAAACACAAATATCATATGACATCACTTATCTGTGGAATCTGAAAAAAAAAAAAGATACAAATGAACTTATTTACAAAACAGAAATAGACCCACAGACACAGAAAACAAATTTATGGTTACTAAAGGGAAAGGGAGGGGGGAGGGATAAAGTAGGAGATTGGGATTAACAGATACAAACTGTTGTATATAAAATAGATAAGCAACAAGGACCTACTGTAGAGCACAGGGAACTATATTCAATATTTTGTAATAACCTATAAGGGAAAAGAACCTGAAAAAGAATCGACATGTACATGTATAACTGAATCGCTGTGCTGTACAGCTGAAAGTAACAGGCCGTTGTAAAGCAACTCTACTTCAATTAAAAAAAAAACGAACGAACAAAACACAAGAAGAGTCAGAACCAGATGTCCTTTCTCCGAAGCCAGTTGAGGGCTTCCCTTCAGTGCCAGGGTCTTGTCTCTCCCAGTCGGTTGGTCACGGCAGGAGGGAAGTAGCCCCTCCTTCTTTTGCCAGTAGCCTTGCTTCTCACAAGTGTAGTCTGTGGACCGGCGTCTCGGCGTCACCTGAGAGCCTTTCAGAAACGCAGCAGCCCACCTCCAACCCCAGGCAGGCTGACTTGGAATCTACGTTTAAAGAGATCCCAGATGATGCACTTGCACTTTGAAAGGAAACGCTGGCCCGTACACCGCAGCCGCCTCTGGTTTACTGGGTTCCTTGGTTAACTCTCTAGCTGAGTGACGTGAACAGGGAGGGCACTCGTGGAGATTTTTCTGACTATGAGACTGAATTGTTCAACCTGCCAATAAAACAACCCGCCGCTTTATAAGGGGCAACAAAGGAACCGGTCCTGGGCCCTGCAGACCAGATGCATTTCCCGGGCCCTCTTTTCTCCTCCTCCTGCCAGAAATGCTAACAGTGCCACAAGGGCCTGTAGGGACTCGCCCACTTGGCAGCCAGTTTGTCTCTGAGCATCTGGACGGCAGAACACAACGTTGCTTGGCGCCCCGGACCTCACGGGGGCCACCAGGGATGCAGCTAACTACAGGAGGAGGGGGACATAAACATAGGAAGCCTCTGGAACCTAAGGGAATGGGGGAGCCTCTTGGGATTCACCCTCCACAGAGGCCACTGGACCCTGTCTGCCTGCAGCTTTTGGCAACCACCCATCTTGCTGTCTAGTAACACAAAACCTTTTTCTGGAGAAGTAATGGATAATGACTCTTCTTTGAGAACGCGGAGTCAAGTTTGTTGCCATGTAAAGATCCTAAGATAGTGATTTGGAAGGTCCGAGGTATTCAGAAGGGCCGGTCTCCAGGGACAAAGGCCACACTTGGTCCAGGAACCAGGGAAGGGGCTGCAGAAGCCCCTGGTTTGGGGGAGGGGTGGGGGGATCTGTGGCAGAGGCCCAGAGAGCCTCACAAATCCATCTCCATCCAGAGGAAGGGGTTACGATGACACTTTTTTAAAAAGGGGGGTTCTTTGCAAATTACGGGACAGCGGGCTTCCCTGGTGGCGCAGTGGTTGCGCGTCCGCCTGCCGATGCGGGGGACGCGGGTTCGTGCCCCGGTCCGGGAGGATCCCACATGCCGCTGAGCGGCCGGGCCCGTGAGCCACGGCCACTGAGCCCGCGCGTCCGGAGCCTGTGCCCCGCAGCGGGAGAGGCCACAACGGTGAGAGGCCCGCGTACCGCAAAAAAAAAAAAAAAAAAAAAAAATTACAGGACAGCTAGGAGTCATTCTCGTCTCCTGTCACCCAGTAAAGCAGCACCAGGTCCCCACGCGGGCACCGATTCCCGGGAGAACATGTGTCCTTGCTCTCACAAACTGCCCTCCGCGCACGCGGTGGGGTCCCCGGGTAACGTGACTGTGACAACGTTTTAGCAGAGTTCAAGTTTTTGTCACACTTTTGTTTTTGCTGAACTGCAGACTTCACACGCGTTAGGGCTTCACGCTTCAGCTGAATTCAATCTGACTTTGTGATTTAACCGTGGAAGCGAAAACCCCCTTGGAAAGAGAAACAGGAAGAAGGCTCAAGGAAGCATTTGAGACTATATGAGACCTCTGCTAATCTGGATCCATGTTCCATATTTAAGAAGTTACCCTTCCCACAAAATGGGAGTAAAAGTACTTGCCTTGTGAAGACTGAAACACCAGCCTCACCTCAAGGAAATTGAATTAAAACAACAGACTCTCAAATTATCATTTGGCGAATACTCCAGGTAGATTCCTTTTGGCAAAAGCATAAACATAAACAGATAAAGGAAGGCGTGATGGTCCCCAGGACCGACTAACGGCTTGAGGTTTGCACCTGTTCGCATCAGCTCTTCCTTGATGACCAGGTTATTTCATCCAGCAAACGCTGGGCTCTAAAGCCGTGCCAGCACGTTTAAGTGAGAGCGGTCCTGGGAGCTTCCAAATGTTGCCTTCCGTGGAATTGCAAATTATTTGGCCCCCATCCACACAAAAAGGGTAGAATGGGGTGGAACAGAAACTCAAATTAAAGTACGAAGAGCTTTTGCCAACTGAACGTAACGTCTCTGAAATGTTATCGTATTCATGGGCCAATAAGATTCCATTTTGACCACTAGAATTATCCTGAATTTTTTTTAGTAAATTACATTTAGAAAGTTACATTTTCTAAAAGAAAATAAAAGCCTTTAGGCTGTAAACAGATATATTGCTCTTTAAAAATGAGTGTATCTCTAGCCAATTTGTACTTATCGAGGCCAGTGTGAGCTAGGAGAGGTCTATTAAGGAAACACGGAGGTGACGGATGCCCAGACTTTCAAGGGGCCTGAGTTCCCACCTCATCCCTCCCTTACACGGACAGTGGGGCCAGTGACGTCCTCTATCGTTTCCATTTTCTTCTGCCAGCTCAGGAGAGCGAAGCCAGGAAGCACCAGTGTGACCACAGAGGAGGAAGAAAGGATGGGGGCGGGAGGGGCACAGGTCATCCACAAGCTGCCTGCCAGGCGATCAATCTCAGAGTCCGGGCTGACGAACGGAAGACACGTGGGGTCCGAGGGAGTCAGAAGAGGCCGGAGGGGAAGGACTCCCTGTGATTTATTACACACGCTCACTCTGCTTTAGCCGCCTAGGTACTAAAGCCTATTTCTCTGAGCACCCGGAATGCAATTAATATTAAAAAAAGAAGCAGAATAAAGCAAGGAATGGCGAAGCCCTTCACATGTAAAGTCCGTCCAACATGGGTTTTCCCATCTTATCAACAGAAAACAAATTACCCCGGGCCGCGTGCTGAGATGGATTTTGCGTGTATACTGCCTTCGGCTGGGGGGTCAGTTGGGATGCCGGTCAAGCCAGCCACTTGCTTTCATCACCGGCAGCGCAAGAGATGCAGAAAGCATCATTATCGCGAGGCTCCTAGTTTCCTAATTCACACACCGGGCGTCCTCCCCACCCACCGCCCAAACCAAAGAGCCTGGTAACAGCTACAGTGACAGCTACACTGCCCACACTTACAGTTTACCTTCAAAGAGACGTGACAGGGCAACTTTATCTTCCAAGGTAACTGAAATAGCATATTAATATTAAATCAAATTGTTCAGCTAAGTCATAGGTTTCCTTCAGGGTTGAGGCCATTGTGTAGGTGTTCACCTTTAGGTGGCCTAAATACATGCAAATGTGGGTTATTCATGGGCTGTCTTTGGGTTGCAGGAAACCTTAATACAGCTTTTGTTTCCTAATGTATTTGGTAAGTTCTTTGTGTATGCTTGCATCATACGGGTATTGCTGGCAGTAAATTTTAAATTATGTAGTCTGCAGTTTTGCACTAAGAGGTGGCAGGAGATGATTCATCATTTTCCTTGTCTTCCTGTTTGCATGCGGACATATAATTCATGCTCAGAAACCATCTTTCAACTCATCTGGAAGCACTCCACTGCACCACCACAGGATCTGTCTCTGCCAATCCAGCATTATAAATCACTTTTCTATTAAACAGCAGGGCTAAAAAGGCAAACGTGTACGTTAAATATACGTAGCCGTCTCTAATTCCCAGCGGATGAGCCAAAACTAAAGGATTGTCCCCAGAAAAGGTGTTAGAATTGAATGAATGAATTCTTTGACTTTAGGACATCAGAAATTTGCATCTCTATACACATACAGAAGAGATGTACGATTTCCCAGATGGGTCTATATTTGGGGACGGTGTCTCTTGCAGAATTCTTGGTACACTAAATCTCTATTGTTCTGAAATTTTACGTCCTAAGATTTTTCACTCAGGAAGCGTTAGAAGACAGTTGAATGGCAGGAAAATAAAAGATCTGCTTAAATTCCGAGCTCCGTTGGGCTGTGAAGCCAGTGTCTTCCATCTCCTTGACCTTCATCCCCAGGCCAGGACAGTGAAGCCACCAGTTCAGAATGATGCCCCCAGACGTGGCAGTGCTCTTAATCTCCCAACAAAGATGAAAATTCAGTTCACCAAACCTGCTTACTACTAGGGAAAGGGATTTAGATAGTTCAGAAAAATTTTCACCAGCAACTGCTTCTCTGCTCAGCAAACAAACCTAATCCTGGCACTCCACTCCTTGAAACTTTGGTACCCGCTGATTTCACTGAGACTGTGGAGAACACGTAAACCTGCCCACACACGCACATGCGCTTGAACACCTCCTTTATCTGGCGTTCTCGAGGCGGGAGAACTTTCCAGGTAACTGATGCTTACTCATTGAAGAGTTTTTTGGTTTAACCTTTCAACTGTTTTATCGGAATCTTTCGTAACTATTATTTATTATGATTTGCTTGCCTACTTTCTTAAGCAAAGGGCACTCATCACAGTTCTGTTTCCTTCTTTGCTTCTGCTGGGAATTGTTATAACGACATGGGTCTCGCTGTAGACCATCAGATACCTGCGTCAAAGCTCACCTAGCCTTGTACCTGGGTCTTCTAGGGGGTACGACGTTCCAAGCACCGGTTTGCCAGGCTTGTTTTATACAGTAAGAGCTGGTAAGTCCTGAAGAAATGCCCAAGTCCCTTCCTACAGTGTCCAGCGCGAAGGCTTCCATGAACGAGTCTTGTCTTAGCTTAGCTCCTTGAGATCCCAGGGGCTCTTTGTTGGGGTGTGGTGGGTGCTTGGTCCTTACGCGTGGTTGCTCTTGAATTCATGATCTCCAGGTCAATAGCGTCTTAGCTTACATGCGGACAGTGCGTGCACGTCTCAGTTGAAACTGGTCTGTGAAGAGCGTTGGCCAGTTGCCCAGCATGGACACTGGGGTCCCTGCTATTGTTGCAGGAAGGCAGACCCCTTCCAGGGCCTGAGAGTGGGCTCTTGTCTAACACTCAGAAATGAATTGTCCGAAGAGACACACACACGTGCTGACCAAACAAGAGACTTTATTGGGAAGGGGCGCCCAGGTGGAGAGCAGGAGGGTGAGGGACCCCAGGGGGGACTGCTCTGCCACGTGGCTTGCGGCCTCGGGTTTTATGGCGATGGGGTTAGTTTCCGGGGTGTCTCTGGCCAACCACGGTGACTCAGGGTCCTTCCTGGTGGCGCGTGCATCGCTCAGCCAATATGGGTTCCAGTGAGGAGGATTCTGGGAGGTTGGTAGGACATAGGGACTGGCGTCTCCTCTCTCCTTTTGACATTTCCTGAATTCTTCTGGTTAGTGGTAGCTTGTTAGTTCCGCATTCCTCACCAGGACCTCCTGTTTAAGGTAACTCATGAAAGTGGTTACTATGGTGCCTGGCCATGGAGGGCCGTTTCGGGCAGTGGTTCCCCTAACACCATCACCCGGGCCTTCCTCCCCCATCCATCCTCTTTCTTCTTTTATTACTTTTGTTAAACAGCCTATTCCCTGACCTTTTCAAGCCTCTGACTCAGTGTCTTAGCTTTTTTTCAACAATAAATCGTAGAAAGGTGGCTTAACTATTGAAAATTTTATTTAAATGGTTATGATAATGACTTCATTACCCCCTGAGATTTCCAGATCTTCTGTTCATTCCAGGGAAGCCCGCCATGCAGAGGCATCTGAGAATTGCTATTAACCTCTGCTGAATTAAACATAGAGGTGGATGAACAATGTTGGAAGCTGGCCAAGCCCTTTTCAGAGATAATGGTCAGTTTAAATATAACTCTGTGGCATTATTTTTTTTAAAAAAAGGCATATGGATTCATGGTAAACTGAGAATTTAATTTACTTTTCCCTAAATTAGTTAGGAAAAAAGGAAGCATCTTTACTATGCTTAATGCCACAGGGACAGAAAATCTTTGCGGGGAGAGACTCTGCCACGTGTCACGCGACCCCCTCATTCTCTACTCCGTGAATCTCCCACCCCCACCCCCCAGCACCTACACGGCTCAGTCTCTTCTCAGACGGGCGTTTGCTGTCTGCGCATTTTCATCTCTAAGCCCCCGCTCCTGATCTATCACTGTAGACCCTCCACTTCTTCCCACAAACCCAGTTGTGCACATCTCCAGAGCACACCTCAAATTCCTCCTTCTCCGTGCTTTCTCCAACTCCACAGGCCGACATCCATCCCGTTGTCCTGTGGTTCTCCTGTTCTTCACAGCTCAGTTGGGGATAAAAGGACTGAAAGACCTGACATAAAATAGAACAGTGTACCCTGCCATAGAGGGGAATCTTTCAGTGAATTTTTCCAGATCAGGAAGACCATTTCCTGCTTTCTTTTTATCTGCCTTGTCATCACCTGCCTCACTTACCTCTGGGTCTTTGTTGATCAGCTCCAGGCTGGGGTTAAAGGCACGGGTGCTCACCTGGGAAACTTTGACGGCTTGGTTGGCGAGAGCTCCGATGCCCTAACCTTGCAGGTCTTGAAAAGGGTTTTGTGTGTTGCTGTTGTCTGTCCGCTAGGACTTTACACTGCTTCCATAAATAGTATACTATGTAATTATTCATCAAATGATAATCCTTGAGAAAGTTGGAAGCAGTCCAGTGAGGTTGTGGAGCCCAAGGTGAAAATTGGGGCGCTAGAGTTGAGTGCTGATGAGAAGAGTCGTGGTTTCCGTTCCTGTAGGCTTTGGATGTATTTGCATACTCGGAGTCTGCTCCTCCTCCCACGACACACCCCCAGTCTCAAGCTAAGCATTCAAGAGATGCTTCTCTTGGTCAACGAGAGGAGATGACCAAGGACAAGCAGAGCGTGTGCAGACCTTCTCCACTAGCAGAAGCACAGTTCACCAGGGCATCATGCACTGATTGTAGATGATCAACAGATGTACGTGCTACCCATCCATTCATCCATTCGTACAGTTCACAAATATTTCTTGAGCGTCCACCTGTGCTAAGCACCAGGTGTTCAGTGGTGAGCAGAGCTAGAACTCATGATGTCGAGTCAGAGAGATAGGTAAGGATCCAACGTAACTGCACAAACAAATGTAAAATTGTAACTGAGACCAGTGTCCCAAGAATGGTGAGATGCTGGTAAGGCCCTGTGATCACAAATTTAACCTGACTTCCCTGAGGATCCAAGCTAAGGCTGAGACCTGAAGGGTGAGTAAGATAAGTGAAGAGGGTTGGAGGAATATTCAAGGCAGAAAGAAGCAGCAGAGCCCGGTGCGGGTGGGGTCAGGCCGAGTGTTGCCAGGGAAGAGAGAAGAGGGACAGGATGGGCCGGGCGATGCGTGCAGGCCGGTTAGGTCCCGTGGGCCACGTTACAGAGCTTGACATCATCCTACGACCAGTGGGGACCCATGACAAGGGCTTGGGGGCTTAGAATAGGGTGGGGATGATACCACACCTGCATACAGGAAAAAACCCCTTTCTCTTGGGAATGGAGAACAGTTGGGAGGGGAGTCAGCATGGAGGTGATAGAAGAGCTCAGCGGTCACTTCAGTACCCTGACCAGGGACACAGACAGCTTGGCTCTTGATGGCGATAGTTAAGGTGGAGAGAAACAGGCAGTGCTGAGAGACACTGTGATGTAACATTCATGTGACAAGGTGTTGGGAGTTAGAAAGAGGGAGGCATCTAGGATGACTGCTGAGTTCTGTGCCCCAAGGTAACAGTACAACCAAAGTCTGATGAAACGGTACACTTTAAATGTTTCTGAGTTGGTCCCCGGGCTACTGCCATCGACCGCAAAGCTTCATCTTCCATAAAACATGACATTGAGACCTAACTTTTTAAATGTGCCTTGTATGTTGAACAACATAATGAATAATCTGAAAATGAACATTTCCGGGTTCCTTGTTTCACCCTGACAACTTCAATAGTTTTCTTTTTCAAAATGGAAATCACAGCTGTCCCCAATGTACAGGGTTAGAGTTCAGAATTTACCAAAATTAATCAACTCCACAAAAGATTCCTGGTAATAGCCAGAAGAAATTAATATCAGCAGCACAATTTGATGACATAAGAGGCCTTTTGCAATGTCTGATCAGTTCCTTAATTGTTAGCATTTTTACAAAGATTTTGATTTCAGAATAAGTGTATCATGAACAAGAAGTGACACCAACCTTTCATCCTCTTTCTGGTTTTTCAAAAAAATGCATTCGTATGTTCAACTTTCCGAAAATAGTCTGCAAAAAATTAAGAAAATAAGAGTTTCCTCCCAGAGAATATATATAGCATATATTATACACAGATAATGTGCATATTATATATACGCATGTATAACAGGTACATGATTTTGAGCAAACCCCATTCCCTCTCTTGACCTCACTTTCTTTCGTGATGGAGTACTTAGATTGTATGTTATCTAAATTTTCTTTAGCTTTCCAGATTTTTTAATTCCACTATTTTAATGTCACTGCTCTACCCAGCAATAAAATAAAAGAATGTTGATTGATTTTTTTCCCTTTACTATAAGAAAAATTGGGGAGGGAAAGGAAAATCTTATTGGTTCGAGAGTTGCTATGAGTTATATTGTGACAGGCTGTGTGTATGTGTGTGTGTGTAAAATCTCATTAGTAATCACAGCACCCGTAACATCTGTGTATGGAAGGTTATCCCACTATTTTAATGTCACTGCTCTACCCAGCAATGAAATAAAAGAATGTTGATTGATTTTTTTCCCTTTACTATGAGAAAAATCGGGGAGGGAAAGGAAAATCTTATTGGTTCGAGAGTTGCTATGAGTTATATTGTGACAGGCTGTGTGTGTGTGTGTGTGTGTGTGTGTGTAAAATCTCATTAGTAATCACAGCACCCGTAACATCTGTGTATGGAAGGTTTCATTTTACCCAATCTATGAATAAATAAACTGATATTTAAGGAACAAAGATATTTATTAACTCCTCTGATGTTACTTGAGGCAGAATTTAAACACAGGGTTGTCTGGCTTCAAAGGCACATTTCTTTCCCCAGAGGCCATTGGAATCCCTTATTTCCCAGAGGACCTCACCCACCCTCTCTCAGTGGCGCCAGTAATACTTTAACTTTGATTAGCAAGTGATGTTTTAAAGCAACCTCACAATTTTTGTCCCATGAGCCCTTAGGTTTGGAAAGCAGTTGTTATTACCCACGTCTCATGAGTTAGCAAATGAAATGATTAAGCAACAGCTGTTGAGTGACAGACACATCTGGAACCAGGTCTTCTATGTAGTGCATTTCCCAGTTGCACGGGGAGGCCCCTGAGACTCTCAGGAAGTGGTCCCAGAGGGGGAAGGAAGAGAAATTGGGGAGGAAGAACAGTGGGGGCCGTGGGCTGTATGGCATCAGGCGCTGGAGAAAGGCCAGAGGGAAGACGGAAAACCCTGCACCAAATCGCATTATATGTTGCAAGATACTCTTCAAGAAATTCTAAGAGCCACGGGTGTCTTGCAGGTGAAATTAGAAGTCATTTGAAATATTGAAACTGGGGAAGTTCTGTCTTGTGTTGAGCATGAGCTGATGAATGTCAGACGATGATTCAAGGATTGAGCGTCAGGGTTGCAGACGATCACAGAAGAGCAGAGAAAAGGAAGGCGCATCTCAGCTCATAGGCGGAGAAAGATACCAGCAAGGGAGGGGACCCTGTGCTCATTCTTGCCAATAACTTACGGCAGAGACACAGAGATCTGGCTGGTAGGTCTTTCCAGTGTCTTCACGGGTGTTAAAAACGTAAACATCTCTCACTGTACTTCACCCTATGAGGCATAGGAGCTTGGCCGAGTTCCAGACTATACGGCAGGAAATACAGGTTCCTATTTCCAATTTGTCACGGGATTGACCCCACGTAGGCAGCCTCGGTAGTCTCTGCTCACAGAAATCCATCATTAATGTTGTTTTATCATACATCAAGTCACGTGTGCCAACGTGTAGTGAGGAATAACAGTTGGACTCCTTTGTTTACTCATGATGGTGTGTGATCTCTAGGGGCAAAGGATGATAAGACTTCGCTTTAGTTGTCAGCTGTCCACAGTCTGCCGCTGACTTTTAGAAGGTCACTTAATCTCCCTGGATCTCACTTTTGCACCCGAAGGATGAGGTAACAATGCCCTTCAACTGATTTCAGGACACCGATAAGATAACAGATGAAAAAGCAAACGCTTGGGCACTGTTGGTGAGAATGTAGAATGGTGCCACTGCTATGGAAAGCAACATGGAGCTTCCTTTAAAAATGAAGAATAGAACTACCATATGATGAAGCCACCCTGTTTCTCTGAGCATTTATCCAAAAGAATTGAAAACAGCATCTCAAAGAGATACTTACACACTCATGCTCATAGCAGCATTTTTCACAGTGACCAAGAGACGGAAGCAATCTGAGTGTCCCTTGATGGATGAACTGATCAAGAAGACGTGGTCCATACATACAATGGAATACTACTCAGCCTTAAAAGTGAGAGGAATTCTGATGCATGCTACAAATATGGATGAACCTGGAGGACATTATATAAGCTAAGTGAAATAAGCCAATCACAGGACACTTTATCTGCTTGTCCATTCATATGAGGAACCTAAAATAGTCAAACTGGTTGAATCCGAAAATAGAATGGTGGTTGCCAGGGGCTATAGGGTCAGGGAAAAGGAGGAGTTGCTGTTCAAGGGGTATAACGTTTCACTTATGCAAGGTCAGTACGTTTTAGAAATCCGTCCTACGCCACTGTGCTCGAGGCTAACAATACTGTTCTGAACACTCGAAATTTTGTTAAGGGTAGATCTTACGTTATCTGACTTTACCACAATAAAAATAGTTGAAAGTGCCCTCGCAGATGTACCTAAGAGGCATCCTTCATCCCATCACGCTCCCCTGCGTTGCTCAGTATCCTCTGGGACTTTTCTTGCGTCCTACGCCACTGTGCTCGAGGCTAACAATACTGTTCTGAACAGTCGAAATTTTGTTAAGGGTAGATCTTACGTTATCTGACTTTACCACAATAAAAAACAGTTGAAAGTGCCCTCGCAGATGTACCTAAGAGGCATCCTTCATCCCATCACGCTCCCCTGCGTTGCTCAGTATCCTCTGGGACTTTTCTTGACCCGCATCCTAGGAGAGGTTTACCGGCTGTGAGGCTGAGAGCGGGCGGGGTTTCCGTTCATCACGCTCCCCTGCTTGGGGTCAGTGCCAGGCGCCGTCATTATTGTCGTCAGCATTTATTTGAACGGCCCATCGGGCACACCTAGGACGTGCTGAGTATTTTTCGACATCTGTCTTTAAGCCCATGTTCCCTGCTCCCTCTCCCTCGCTGTAGCTACAGTTTATTTAACCTGCTTAGAAATTTCAGGAGGAAAATAAGTGGATGAGAAATCAATAAGAATGAACAATCTCCCATTCAGAAATATCATTAGGGATTCTTTTTCCCTATCCCACTAGTAACAGCAAATTTAAAAGATGATGTCACTGTAAACCCAAGAACCCAAGCTTAATAGAATTAATAATCAAATGGGATCTTCAGATCAATAATTCTCAAATTGTTTTGTGTAGTCCAGTAATTCCCAGTGAATCCTTCAGACTGAATCTGACAGTCTTATTTTACAAACAAGTTGGAGTGACTTTTATTCCTATGAAAGATGCCAAATTGATAGTTGAAAAGAATGATCGTTTAAACTATGCGGCTGCTTCCCACTAGCTATTTTACGTTCGGTAGTGTATATATGTCACTGCTTCTCTCTCACTTCGTCCCAGCTTACCCTTCCCCCTCCCCGTGTCCTCAAGTCCATGCTCTACGTTTGTGTTTTTCTTCCTGTCCTGCCCTTAGGTTCATCAGAAACTTTTTTTTTTTTTTTTTAGATTCCATATATATGTGTTAGCACACGGTATTTGTTTTTCTCTTTCTGCAGATAGTCAGTTCTTTTTCTGCATTTCACAGGGGTCCTTGACGCATCAAACCACTTTGAAGTGCTTATTTATTTAATTTCCACTACGAAGACATGTGAAAAGATTCTGTGTCCTTCATTTAAGTTAGGGGTAAAAGTAGAAGACACAACTTGTTTCAAATAAGTCATTATTTTGTTTTGACAGTTAAATGGCAGAGATGCCTCCTTAGTTTAAATAGTGTCAGAAGATAGTTCAGCAGGCTGAAGAAAAGAGAGAGAAATGGAAATTGGAAGAGGATCTATTTCCCTTAATTTTAAGTAAGACCCTCAAGATATTTTCCTAGGTTCACAAGGGACAGGAGCGAGTAGGGCTCCACCCCGGTGGTATCACAGGCTTGTGGACACCTCGAAACAAGATTGTGCTTGTGAAGACACGCCATCAAATTCTTCATGGTGCTCTGAAGAGCAGGAAAGGCAGGACAGAGTTTATTCGTCAGTTCACTTAACAAAAAGTACGACACATTTAGGGGTTTGCATGTAAAGGCAAATCCCTTTTTCCGTACACTACCAAGTTACATCTACTGGCCCTCCTGGGACAGAGGTTTTCATTTGGGGTTTTCTCCGTAGCGGGTCTACACTGTTCAGTGGGAGACGGGAAGGGGAGAGAGTGCTTCCCGATCTTTCTGGATTATTCGGATTTGCCTGGTCACCTCCGGCCTCCTCAGCAGCATGCCGGGCTGTCTTGCCAACTTACCAGCATCCCAAGTGGCACAGAGCTTTTCTTTTGCTGTTGTTAATAAGTGACCTGATGGAAAGTTCATGTTCTGTCTTACATCTATAGACAATAAGATTTTACAACAATTTTCCTGAATGCTTCAAATATTGGTTACTTTGCCTTGGCTTCTATAGCTTTTGAACTCATGCTGCTGGAAGTCCAGGCCACGCAGTGAACCAAAAAAGTCTACACGAGCCACTCATGACCTTGAAAGAGGTGACTTCTGCCTCTAGATGACGAGCCTCTGCTCCCCTCCTCCAGGGCGGCTGCCTGGTCCTTCCCCATCTCGCTCCTACCCCGTGTCCCTTCTGTGTCTCTCTGCTTCTCTCTTCTTTACCTTTACAAAACCACCTGGTCCCCTTTCTTCCAGATCATTTTCTAATCACTGATGCGAGATCGTGTATCCGTGACTCCTCACATCCTAAAGGTACCAGAAATCACCCTCACTGAGGGCTGCCCATATGTCTACCCCCGAAAGGTTGTCAATAGCTTATGTATGAGTTTTGAAAATTGGAGCATATTCATGGCCTTTGAGGTCAGCAGACATCCTTGAAGATAAGCATCCTCCCATACCTCCCACCAGGAAGGAACATGGCAGTGCCCAGCATCATAATTTCCATTTTTCTTACAGACGTAGATGAAGCTGCAGGTTTGCTACGTGGTAAGAATTACCTAAACAGTGTGGTCTTTCGCGATGCAGCATCGCAGGGGCAAACACTTACCTCAGGATAAGTGGACAATAATTAGGAGCTGGCAGGGACCTGACAGGTAGGACGGGATGATGGGGTAGGCACGGGGAGGGTCAGGTACTGAAATGAACTCTCTAAGAAGCGTGCTCTTCAGTGGGTCAGCTGATATCCAGTCAGGTGCAGGCAGAGGACCAGCCATCAAAGGTTAACTGGTAGCAAATGCCAGAGCCCAGAAACAGAATCTAAGGTTGACACACCTGGGCGTTCAGGTAGGTCGTGTCCTGGTGTGGAGTGATTGTCCACTGAGAGCAAAATCCAGACATGGAGCAGGGGTTTAAGGTCACGTTCCCAATCCCTGGGAAGAAGACGGGCATCATCAGAAGTAGAACGTTATGTCCAGGTTGGACCAGTGTTAAGGGGACTCAGTAACTATTCCTGCTTTGATTCTCTGACATTTAGTATAAATCCTTTTGTGCAGTCACGTAACAGTCTTCACAGGGTGTCCCTGCCCAGCTCAGATCAGGGTATTTATATCTGTTTCTCCAACTCTATCTGTGTTTGTATCTCGATGCTACCAAGCGTAGGACAGGCAGGCAGAAACCAGAAGTCAGCAGAAAACAGCTGAGATGAATTACACACAATGCAGGAGGAATGCAGATGGAAATAGATGGCATAAGCGTTTGAGAAGCAAGAACCCACGAAGTGCTAAAATCTGCAAGGATGCTCTCAGACTCATCCCATTATTTATGTTGCAGATCACTAAGTTTCCTGCGGGTGTCAGAAATAAGTAATTGCCGGTTTATGTGTTCCGAAGAAAGAAACATGGTTTTAAGGGTTTCACGTAGAAGCCCAGGAATGCAACTGTTGATTACAGGGAGGCAATCTCTGTAGAGAGTGGGTCCCACCTGTTGTGAACTGGAGTAATCTCTGAGAGTTTGAATTCAAGAATTATTTTCTTGAGAAAAGCTGGACTAGAGAGGGAAACCCTTTTGCTGGCGAACGGGATGTAGTTGTGAATTACAGGTAGTCGGGGAGAGGAGGCTTCTGCAAGCATTAATTTGTTAGTTGATTCAATGATAATTTATCCATCACTGCCGTGATACAAAATATTTAGATAACACAGCGCCTCTGGCTAAGGAGCTTCTATGCTAATGAAATGTTTAGCACGATTGTCAGGGTTGTATAGGGTCCGCCAAAAATTCATAGGTTGAAGTCCTAACCTCCAGCACCTCAGAGTGTGGTCTCATTTGGAAAGGGGGTCATTGCAGATGTAATTAGTTAAGATGAAGTCACACTGGAGTAGATTCAGCCCGTAATCCCATGTGACTTATATACCTTGTCGACTGAAAAAAATGCACAACCTAGAAAGTTGAGAGTTACGTTTTATTTGACAGACTTTCTGAGGACTTCAAATCCGGGACACAGCATCTCAGATAACGCTGAGAAAACTGTTCTGAAGGGGCAAGGGAGAAGGCAGGACATAGAGGAGTTTTTGCAGAAAAGATCAGGTAGTCGGAACATCAAAAGATTACTGTTAATAAAAGAAAACCAGACATCTCAAGCTAAGGAATGTATCGCTTTTCTGTGTATGGGAAGATGCAAGAGTCTGGGCTCGCTGAAGCCATTCCTTTGATATGCATCTCAGCTATCTGGGGCCTGTATCCTGTGTTTTCTCAATCCTGAGTGTCCTCTGGGTGTACTGTTTCGGGTGGAGGGGGGCTGCAGCCGCTGAGGGCTTGATGGGCTTGGCAGTGGGCAGCCCGTTTGTCTCCATCCTGAGTTCCCTCAGGGCTCACCGTCCTGGTAGCTATAATGTGATGGCTTGATAACTGCAACATCCTTTGCTTACTGATATGGCAGGCAACATTTTAGTTCCCAACCATATAAAAAGGGGAAGAAATTTGAGCACCCACACATGTAGGGAGAACATCCTTGTGTGAAGATGAAGGCAGAGATCAGGGTGATGTGTTGACAAGCCAAGGATATGCCCAAGATGGCCAGAAACCCACCAGAAGCTGGGAGGGAGGCCTGGGACCAGTTCTGCCTCTCAGCCTCTGAAGGAACCAACCTGGCTGACACCTTGATTTGGGACTTCCGGTCTCCAGAACTAAGAAAATAATTTTCTGTTGTTCAAAGCACCCCGTTTGTGGTACTTTGTTACAGCAGCTCTAAAAAACTAATACAGTACCTGAGAAAAACTTAAAAAGCAATGCAAAGCGGAACATGTGTAGAGAACCAATACTATGATATTCATAAATGTATGGCGTGAGAAAGGTGGTGGCTTGGGATTACTCTGAAAAGCCTCCCAGAAAAATTGAACTGAATTTATAAGGGAGTGTGGGGTTGGTCTGGGAGGATAAAGGAAAGAAAAGGGGATAAATTCTTTTAGCACTTTTACTAGTTAGTCTCCATCGAAGCCTAGTTCAGGTGGCAGGGGTGCCAGGTGCCCTGCTAGGTGATGCAACAGTGAACCAAGACTGGACAATGCAGAGATGTAGCCTTTCAACAGGAAGGAGCTTCCAGAGGGAACAGGAGGAACAAGTGAGGATTTGGAAACGAACCACCCCCCACCCAAGGCTGTACCGGGAAGGAGGTCACCTGGGTGCTCCAGCCACTCGTTCGATGGGGCTTTCTTGGCAACCGCATCCCACAGTATTTGCTGTCTGGGATGTGGAGGAGAGTCAGACCTCAGGGATGGTGAAACTCCACCATCATGTGAAAAAAAAATCCAGCCCTGAGCCAGGTGCTTCACAGAAAATGCCCCTGACAGCTGTTGACCTGTAACATCTTTCTGTTTTTTTAACTTTCTGAGCACTTACCCCCAGAACAGCCAGGATCAGTGTTTCCTTCTGGGTCCAGCAGCTAGGCTGTCTCTCAGGATATTTCACGCTGAGCCTCTCTTCTGGGTCCTGACCCCACCTCTGGGCGTGCTCTTGAGGGGCTTAAATGTTATCACTTAAATGGACGAAGCATCCAATTCCACCCCCGCCCTCACACGTGAAGAGAGACGGTTCTCTGGAGGCGTAGCCTTTCCCAGGCAACAACATCACCTTTCCTCCTTCATTTCCTGGAGGATGAAATTATAAACAATTTATTGAAAGGATCATTCCAGAAGCCCACTAAAGTCAAACAAAATGACACATTTAAGCCTAGAGAAACCAGACATTTGGAAACACACACTTTGGAGAATAGCTAATCCAACTCTGTTTTACAGACAAGGAGTCTGAGGTCCTCACGGGCCAGCTGACCTGCCCTGGGGCAGGGGGTCCCCCCAGGACCCCTGATCTACTTCGACTTCTTATGAATCCAACTAGCTATACAGCTAAAGCAAACAATTTCCCTTATAATTTCATGCAGGAAAAATTGAGATCTGTACCAACGATCTCAAAGTGGTTTCAATTCCTAGGATAATTTTTTAGTCTTCAATGAAAGATTCACGTTCTTCTTTTAAAAGATCAGCGGAATCTGGGGGGAGATACAGCCTTTTTTTCTTAGGAGCCTTTACTCTGAATGGGGAGGTGGTTCATGGTTAGTCTGCATGTTCGGCTGAGCTATCTTCCCGTGGATTCAGGAGAGTCTCAGCATCTCCCCAGAAGGAAGGAGATGCGTGGCCGTGTGCGTCTCCCTGATGTCTGCACTGGTGGACGTTATTGGTGTGATTGGCATCACTGATGCTTTGCTGTCTCTTCTGTTGTCACGTTCTTGTACTTATACGAAGGCCCTATGGCAGAGAAGATGGAAAGGCCTCAGGCCAGCAAGCTGGAGGCCAGCACAGGACCACACTCTTCCCTGGAGACCTCCTCATCCCCCATCCCTGTATGGGGTCTCCTCTGCATCCCTCAGCGCTCCTGACACCTGGCTGGTCTCCTCCACTTTCCTCTCCCCCCAACCTGTGCCTATAGACCCCCAGATTCGTGCCCAGCGAGGTGCAATGACTGGTGGTGACTTAAAATATCACAACTGGGAGGGAGAGGTGCCAGGACTGTGCTCCTGCGCCCAGAGCTACAGCTGATGCTGGCGGCGGAATTTCAGATGGCAGCCAGGGGTCAGGAGGGGTCTGGTTTGGAGGCAGCGTTTCCTCCTGCAGCTGTTGTCACCTGCCCTTCGCCCAGTCGGATTTCAGAGTCCACGCCTGGGAGCCCTCCAGGGCATCCTGACTGCTTCCTCCATCCCCTAGTTTACCCGGAGTAACACAAACACGTTCATCAGAAAGTAGGGCGAAGGGGGAAATTAACCAAACCACCTTAAGGTAACACCGTTGACAGCTTTTAGTGGCCAGTTCAACTCTGGAGAGAGAAAGCCCTTGAAATGAAATCCCAAGTGTGGGGAGTGGGGATGTGCCCTCCAGCCTTAGCATCCGTCTCCAGTGTCAGACTGGTATTAACGCTGCGGGCCATCCATCCGGACTCCCCTGGGCTTGGGGAACGGCCGTGTCCGTGACGGCAGATCTGCGGCCAGGTGCCCGGTCGCCTGACCTCACCTGGAGCCCAATTTACTGCTGTGCCTGGGCTCAGCCTCTTCTGCTCCACGGTCACCAGGGAATCGGTTCTCCTGAAACCCCCATCTTCATTCTTCTTTGCTCTGTTCTCTCTTCTCCTTGCGGCTGAGTGGCTCTGGACAAACCTCTCACTGTACAACTGGGCTCAGTGTGGTCCTGGCCCAGCAGACGCCTCAGGGCTCTGAGCTCCCGGGAGGGAATCTCGAGAGGAATAAAGCACTGGGTCTGGGCCAGTAGGACCTACTGAGGACCTCAGTAGGCACCGGGATAGTGCTTTGTAGCAAATGTCCTGTCCAGGTTCAGGACGGCCCTAGGAGCTCGAGGGCTCAGTGAAGGGCAGGGGCCTGGTCAGAGACGCAGCTGTTAAAGCAGAGAGAAGGGGCTTGTCTGAGGGCTCCTCTAGAGGGCGGCAAATTCTGAGTGGCCACCGCCCTTTAGAAGCTCCTGTCTGAGAATCCCAGGGACCCTCCTGATGGCCTTTCCCCTCTAAGTGGGAAAGAAGGCTTCCTGAGGTCACGGTCGCTGTCTAAGGCAGGCTTTTCTTCACCAAAGAGATGTGTGAGTTGCTATTTTTAATAGCACCATCTGTCAGGGAGGGGAAAGCTCTGAGTAGCAGAATTGATCTTGTCACTTTGGGGAACAGTTTGATATTTGGGATTATAAATAACGTTTTCATATGCTCTGTTATCGCCTTCAGGTTGTGTTTGATGGCCAAGCCCAAGAACATCATTTCTTATCCAATATGAAGATGTATACTTTTCCTGAGGTCTGAATCCTGAGTTCTGAAATACTATTGACACGTATCAGCGGGTATGATTTACCCTGAAAGCTTAACGATTCAAAGGCGGTGTAAAAATTTTTCTGTTTTTGAATTAAACAGAAGAAAATATGAGTTGACCGTAGCAAGGCTGGTTGACATTTATTAAGCCCTACCTTAGAGTCAGGTTAGGGTATCTGATTTACGTATTACGGCAGTCTCAAAAGGAAGTACCGTGCTTATAACTTAGAAGAACAAACCAACGTGAAGCAAGGTGCCCACTGCCCCGTGGCTACTGAGGGGCAGGGCTGGGGTTTGCACCCCGGCCCACTGGCTGCAGAACCCCTACTATGAACCCCTGTGCTCTATTTATAGTTACACCTGTATGTGTAGGTGTAACTCTTTTATTATTATGCTTTCAGTATCTTCAGTATTTCGTTTCACACGTTTGCGTTTTTCCTCTCTCTCCCTTGATTTTTACAAAACTCCTTTGACGTGCACAGGGCAAATATGATTATCCCCATCTTTTAAGTTAAAAACCTGAGGCCGGGAGATATTAAAGGATTTCTCCAATGCCATGTTGGAGTTAACAGCAGATTACCTCGCTCCAGTTCATGTATCTCTTTGATTTGAGCAACACAACATGATTACCTTTGTTGTCATTATTTATAGCTACTCTGGTTACATTTAAAAGAGAAGAGAAGCTGTGCGTTTCTCTGGGTGATTGGGCTGGTGAAGGGCATATGTGCAGGAAGTCTATAGCCAGGTCTTTGCTAACAAGCTTTGGACGAATGTTTCGATTGAGGTTGTTTTTTTTTCGGGGTTGGGGGGAGGGGTGTGGGGAGGGATCCCTGGAACCCATTACTCTACCTATTTGTGAGAAGGGTCCTCAGACTCATCCTCTCACAGGTTTGAGTTGGAGCTCTGATCCCAAAGACCAATTCTCTTCCCCTAGAGAATACAGTTGGTATCTGATTTCCCAAGTGGAACCGAGGCTCTGTATTTTCAAGAGAAACGACAAAACCACCCCCCATGCCTACTTTTATAGTGTCAAGCTCTCAATTTCCTCTTTATATATGCATTTTTCTACAGTGAAAAATATTCCAGAACTCCATTTAGTGTTCATTCATCTCATAGATTTTAAAAGAAAAAGCGTCAACTGTGATATTTTCATCTCTATATTTAGCAGAGTTTATGTCCAGTGATGTAATTCTAGTAATATTTTAAGATATCCCCTATGTAGATTCTCACTGTTATCACTGAATGCCACTTTTTAGAAGGCATTTATTCCATGCATCGAGCAGTGAGGATGAGATAACCTACACTTTCTTTAACTGGGCAGGCCTGTTAACTGTGCGTGCTGATTTCATCTGAATACAATCCACAGGCATTTGTCTTTTGATGAGCTTTCTTTCTATACTGAGAACAGGAATAGAAAATGACCAATAAGCATCCAACTTCCATCTTACGCCTCCCCCAAGGCAAGATGGCGTAGAATGAAATACTCCCTAGAATATTAGAAACTTCTGTCTCCTGTAAAATCATAAAACATCATACCATAAGTTAGAGGTGTTCAGATCCTGTGTTCCCCAGTGTTTATTGGTTGATATACTTTCGTATGAATATTTCCTCTTTGTTCCAAGATTCAGGCTGTAGCTGCATGGGTAAAGCATCTGACCTGATATTCATGTTCAATTTTCCACCTGATTTCTTTAGGGACTAACTCTATTTCATCAAGTGCTGCTAATTTGTATAATGATTATTCCAATATTTTCTTATTAGCAAATCAACAGTGACAGTTGTTTAATTGGTGTCAGTGGATTTTATGCATGATGCACAGTGATTTTCAACCATTCAGTTAATTTGAAATGGGCAATGTTTCCATCTAGAAGTGATGTCATATATTTGGTATTTCCACATTGTCCTGGGCTTGGACCAATACACCTGTGGGTAAAAGGCTGTGACTTGAGTGAACTCAACCTCAGAAGAACAGACCAGCTCATCCTCAGGTCATTTCTTTATTTATTGGTAGAATACTGGGGTGTTTCACTCTTAAAGATATGGGTTAAAATTTCCTTTTTTATGATTTAAGCACAAAGTGTTTTGCACCATTGGTGTGGTACAAAGAAAACGTGTTACAAAGTAGTAGGTAATTCAATGAGCTTGTATATATACAGGTTGTCCATTGGAGAAAAAAAACATATTCGCAATGATGTTTCTTTTAAATGTAATTTAATAGGCGTGCCTTCCTGCCTTTCCCTATTTTATCCAAAGCATTGATATTTTAAAATATCCCACACTCCCATCTAATCCAAAAACTCTTCCTCAATCATCCTTATATCCATTACTTCATTCCTCCTCAAGATTCTATTATAATGCTTCTGACTCAATATCACACTAATTGGCACTTGATTATCCTATAGTCTACTTAATTTTCCCCAACAGGAAACATTATGTTTAACCTGCCTCTAATGTTAGGTTTTAAGTTTAAAAAACAAAATCTGGCGCTTCCCTGGTGGTGCAGTGGTTAACAATCCGCCTGCCAATGCAGGGGACGCGGGTTTGAGCCCTGGTCCGGGAAGATCCCACATGCCTCAGAGCAGCTTAGCCCGTGCGCCACAACTACTGAGCCTGCGCGCTAGAGCCCGCGAGCCTCAACTACTGAGCCCGCGTGCCACATCTACTGAAGCCTGCGTGCCTAGAGCCCTTGCTCCACAACAAGAGAAGCCACCGCCCGCGCACCGCAACGAAGAGTAGCCCCTGCTCGCCGCAGCTAGAGAAAAGCCCGTGCACAGCAACGAAGACCCAATGCAGCCAAAAGACAAAAAAAAAAAAAAAAATCCATTGACTGAAAAGTCTATCTGAAAACCTAAGAAAGGAGCCATCTGTCCCATTTTTTTGTAACATAGCAGTGGACCCTCCCCTGGCTCCTCCCACACACATTCCACGCTATTTATCTTCCAGAATTTACAGAGAACTGAGTTTCTGATAGATATTCATTAAATTCTTTATGCTTGATTCCTTAGTTTTTTTACCTTGAAAAGGGGAAGGCAATCGCTTGAACAAAGAAAACAGCTATTCAGAGGCCCAGAAGTCAGTCTTGACTTTTCAGTATTTGTGTTTCATCCCTTAGAATCTGCTACCATTTCCGTCTTTGAGAAGTTCTCTGAATCCACAAAGGGGTCTGTCATTTCTGCATCTCCCCAGACTGAAACCTTTCAAACAGTACCTAGCCCTTTCACCTGCTCTTTCTCACTAGTATGACATCGACATGTAAGCACCCTGCAGCAGGCATCTTGATCTCACTCAGCCTTTGTGAAGTTCTACGCACATCCGCAGTGCTCCATAAATAACTAATAGTGTGAAGCAGAGACCAAGCTGACTACTGACTTTGTAGTTTTTAAGCTCTGATGACACTAGCTTTGAGAAGCATGTGTGCCTTTGCATGTTCACTTGGGCTATTGCATAAAAGCAACCAGTGAACTTTACTTCTAGCTATGATAGAGTAACTGGCATCACACAGTCCTTCCTGGCATCAGCTATCAAAATGGTAAAATGTGTAAGGAGATTGTTCTAAGGAATTGAACACAAGCAGTGCAGAGCCACAACCCTTGAGAGAAAGGAAGCACAGGGGGTGAGACTCATGGCTGCCCTAGTGCCCTGCCTGGAACACTTTCCAGCAGAGGGGCGGGAAGGTGAACCTCCAGTAGAGCTATGGCCTCACTGACCTGAGAAGAAAGAGGTTGGAATTCTCGCCTGAGAAGCAGTTGGGATTTGTGGAGCAGGGTACAAGAGAAGAGGAAGCTAGGCAGAGGGGTTGCCAGAAGTCTTGGTGAGGACTGACCACAGTGTCTTGGTTGAAAGCTGGGATGGCTGTGCACAGGACCTGGCAGTGATTACCTGCTGCAGGGAATGTGAGTGAAGGTATCAGAGATCATGCACTGCTGGGGACGTTGCACCTCCAGCCCAGCCAGAATGAGGAGCCCTCACTGAGCATCCCAGGCTTCAGCTGAAACCTCAGAAAGTCTATGCCTTAAAAGTAAAAGTCATACCTTACCATAAGGGTCTTATCATGAGCTAGGTTCATGTCTAACAACGAAAATATTAAACCTGATATGAACAAAATAATCCATTGGTAATTTTCCTGCTGTCAGAAAAAAACTCAACACACTTATACTTTAAGAAGACACTATTTAGCATTCCTGAGATAGTTCAATTTTTTTTAATTGAAGTACAGTTGATTTACAATGTTGTGCCAGTCTCTGCTGTACAGCAAAGTGACTCAGTTATACACATATAGACATTCTTCTTTTTTATTATTTTTTTCTACTGGTTTATCACAGGATATTGAGTACAGTTCCCTGTGCTATAGATTAGGACCTTGTTGTTTATCCATTCTAAGATTTACAATGTTGTGCCAGTCTCTGCTGTACAGCAAAGTGACTCAGTTATACACAGATAGACATTCTTAGAATTCCTGAGATATTTCGTCTGTAGTATCCAGTGTAAAAAATTTTAAACAGTTACTAGGGTTGTAAAGAAATACAAATAGGTGATCCATGATCAAGGAAAATAGCAGTCAATAAAAACAAATTCTGAGATGACCTTGATGTTGGATTTTTTCAGACAAGGACTTTAAAAAAGGTATTATAAATATATTTGAAAAATTAGAGGAAAACATGGTCCTAATGAGTGAACAAAAGGACAGTTGCAACAGAGAGATTAAAAGTATAAAAACGTTTGTAGAACTGAAAATATAATATGTGTGATAAAAATTCAGTGGGTGGACTGAATAACACATTGAGAACAGCAGAAGAAAAGCTAGTCAATTTGAACTCAGTTCAACAGCATTATCCGACTTGAAGAACAGATACAGACAAGGGAAAATATAATGAAACGTGTCTCAGTGACCATCAGGACAACATCCAAGTGGTCGAAAATACATGTAATTTGAGTCTCAAAAAGACATAAAAGAGAAAAAAATTTTTTTAAAATAATGACTTAAACTTGCCAATATTTGGTGAAAACAATGAAAATAATGATTTAAGAGGTTCAAGAAATCCCAAGTGGGATAAAAACTAGGAGACTGGGCTTCCCTTGTGGCGCAGTGGTCGCGCGTCCTCCTGCCGATGCAGGGGAACTGGGTTCGCGCCCCGGTCTGGGAGGATCCCACATGCCGCGGAGCGGCTGGGC
>NC_041218.1:3853480-3855992 GCF_002837175.3 Physeter macrocephalus | reverse complement strand
AAAAAAAAAAAAAAAAAAAACTAGGAGACTCACTCCTATATCTATGATGACCAAATTACTGAACATCTAATATAGAAATCTTCAAAGCATCTAGAGGGAAAAGCACATTATATATAGGGAAATAATGATCCAATTAACAGTTGATTTCTTTCCAGAAGAGGATAAAATAACAGTTTAGAATGTCGAAAGAAAAAAACAAATAAAAAACAAACAAAAAATCTTCTTAACCTTGAATTCTGTATAAAGCAAAAATATCCTCTACAATGAGCATAAAATAGAGAGGTTTTCAGATAAGTGAAAACTGAGAGAATTAAGAGCCAACATACCTACACTACATGATATATTACAAGAAGTTTTCAGGTTCAAGGAAAATGAGACCAGAAAATTGTATTTGCAGGATGAAATGAAGAACACCAGAAATAGTAAATACGTGAGTAAATATAAAATACTTTATGTATTTTATCTCTTGATTTCCTTGAAAGGTAACTGACTATGAAATGTATGACCATTATAGCATAAAGGGTATGGAATTAAATGGAGGTAGATTGTTAAAATTTTCTTTTATGTGAATTGGTATAATACTGACTTTAGATAGACTGGGAAAATAAGGATGCACATTGTAATCCCTAAAGGAACAAACAAAAAAATAATACAAAGAGGTATACCTAAAAAGGCAGTAAGGGTATTAAAAATGGAATACTAAAAACATTTGATCAACTCTAAAGAAAGTAGAAAAGAAGGAATAGAGAAACAAATAGTAAACGGGACACAGAGAAATATATCTACATGGTAAACTTAAAACTAAACTGATCAATAATCACATTAAATGCAAATGGATTGAACACCCTGATTAAAAGGTGGATATTTTCCTATTGGATTTTTAAAAACTCAAGACCTAACTATATACTATCTACAAGGGATTCACCTTAAACAGAAGGACACAAATAGGTTGAACCGGAAAGAATGGTAAGAGATATACCATGAAAACTGTAAACATAAAAACGTGGCTCTGTCTAGTAATATCAGACAAGGTAGACTTCAAGACAAGGAATCTTATTGAAGACAAAGACAGATATTTGATGATAAAAAAATTGTTAACTTATCAGAAAGGCATAAAATTAATAAACTGTATGTTTCTAGTAACAAAGCTTTTAAATACATGAAGTAAAAAACTGACAGAACTAAAGGGATCAGTGGATAAATCCACAAATTGTTGGAGATTTTAACATCCCTCTTTCAGTAATTGATATAATACTTAGGCATACTATCAATAAATATATAGATTTAAAGTATATTATTAATTATCTTGATCTATCTATATTCTCTCTTGATATTTATAGAACATAGCCCAACAATCACAGAATATACATCCTTTTGAAGTACACGTAGAGCTCACATTGTGTAGAGCCATTATATGTCTAAAAAAAAATCAGAAGATTAAATCTTACAGAGTGTATTCGTTAACCACAAGACAATTAAATTAGAAATCAAACCCAATAAGATATTTAGAAAAAGTACAAAATGGTTAGAAAATAAACACTCTCTTAACCCATGGGTCAAAGAAAGTACAGGAGTAAGTTAATAAATATTTTAAGCTAAATGACAATAAAAACATACATATCAAAGCTTTTGGTATGTAGCTAAAGTAGTGCGTGGTGGGAAATTTATAGCTTTAGAGGTTTATATTAGAAAAAAGGAGGATAAAAATCAATAACATAAATCTTCAAGAAATCAGAAAAAATGCATATGAACCTCAAGTAAGTAGAAAGATGGAAAAATACAGAAAAAATAACAAAGTAGAAAACTGACAAGTAATATGACAACACATAAATGAGGAGAATCAATAATGTTAAAATGTCAGTTAACCCAGATTGATTTATGGGTTTAATAAAAGTTCAATGAAAATTTGAAACAGAGAGTAAAATTGACAAGCATTTGAATTCTAAGAACCTAGACTAGCTAAAAAAAATTTGAAAAAGAAATACATATTTTAAGAATTCCTATTATCTGTTTTCAAGATTAGTATAAAGTTACAGCAATAGAGTGTGGTATTAGCATAAGGAAAGACAAATAATGGAACTTATCTGTGGAGAATCCTGAATTAGACACACACAAATGCAACCAATTAATTTTTGATAACGTGGAAAGGCCTGGATAAAATTATGGGGAAAGATGAACTTTAACCTGTACCTCTCATCATAAACAATAATCAGTTTTAGGTGAATCATATGCCTAGCCATAAAAGCTAAAATGATGATGCATATAGAATCATGGGAAACACCCTAACTTTAGAGTTAGTAAAGACTTCATAGGTAGGAGTCAAAAAAAACGCCAAACAGACAAACATAGAAATCAATCAGTCACTTGGATTTCATCAAAATAAAAATTTCTCTCTTCAACAAGTGGTGCTGGGAAAACTGGACAGCTACATGTAAAAGAATGAAATTAGAACACTCCCTAACACTATACACAAAAATAAACTCAAAATGGATTAAAGACCTAAATGTAAGGC
>NC_041218.1:3852357-3852982 GCF_002837175.3 Physeter macrocephalus | reverse complement strand
TCAAAAAGAGTCATGTACCACAGTGTTCATTGCAGCACTATTTACAATAGCCAGGACATGGAAGCAACCTAAGTGTCCATTGACACATGAATGGGTAAAGAAGATGTGGCACATATATACAATGGAATATTACTCAGCCATAAAGAAGAATGAAATTGAATTATTTGTAGTGAGGCGGATGGGCCTAGAGTCTGTCATACAGAGTGAAGTAAGTCAGAAAGAGAAAAACAAACACCACATGCTAGCACATATATATGGAATCTAAAAAAAAAAAATGGTCATGAAGAACCTAGGGGCAAGACAGGAAAGGACACCATTAACAAAAAGACAACCCACAGGATGAGAGAAAATATTTGCAAATAAGGCAACTGACAAGGGATTAATCTCCAAAATATACAAACATCTCATGCAGCTCAATATCAAAAAAACAAACAACCCAATCCAAAAATGGGCAGAAGACCTAAACAGACGTTTCTGCAAAGAAGACATACAGATTACCAACAAACACATGAAAGAATGCTCAACATCATTAATCATTAGAGAAATGCAAATCAAAACTACCATGAGATATCATCTCACACCTGTCAGAATGGCCATCATCAAAAAATCTACAAATAATAAATGC
>NC_041218.1:3762751-3851634 GCF_002837175.3 Physeter macrocephalus | reverse complement strand
TGGGTGCTTTGTGACCACCTAGAGGGGTGGGATAGGGAGGGTGGGAGGGAGGGAGACGCAAGAGGGAAGAGATATAGGGACATATGTATCTGTATAACTGATTCACTTTGTTATAAAGCAGAAACTAATGCACCATTGTAAAGCAATTATACTCCAATAAAAATGTTAAAAAAAATTTCTGCTCAGCAAAATACATTGTTAAGAAAATGAATAGTCCACTTGAGGACTTGGGTTTGGAGGGGGAAGCTGGAGTGAAGAGCGAGTAGCATTGGCATATATACACTACCGAATGTAAAATAGTTGGCTGGTGGGAAGCGGCCGCATAGCACAGGGAGATCGGCTCCGTGCTTTACGATGACCTTGAGGGGTGAGATAGGGGGGATCAGAGGGAGGCTCAAGAGGGAGGGGACATGGGGACATGTGTATGCATATGGCTGATTCACTTTGTTGTGCAACAGAAACTAACACAGCATTGTGAAACAATTATACTCCAATAAAGATCTATTTTTAAAAAAGGAATAGGGCTTCCCTGGTGGCGCAGTGGTTGAGAGTCCGCCTGCCGATGCAGGGGACGCGGGTTCGTGCCCCGGTCCGGGAAGATCCCACATGCCGCGGAGCGGCTGGGCCCGTGAGCCATGGCCGCTGAGCCTGCGCGTCCGGAGCCTGTGCTCCGCAACGGGAGAGGCCACAACAGTGAGAGGCCCTCATACAGGGAAAAAGATCTGTGCATTTTGTTGTATCTAAATTTCATCTCAGTGGAAAAAAGGGGGCATGTCTTTTTTTTTTTTTTCAGTTCCCCAGCCAGGAATCGAACCCATGCCCCCTGCAGTGGAAGCACAGAATCCTAACCAGTGGATGGCCAGGGAATTCCCAAGGAGGCATGTCTTGATATGTGCCTCCGTTATTTAAGCACATGAATGATAAAACTGGGTTACTCAGATCCTAGAGCATAGCCATGTGTAGGGTCACCCCAAGATTCATAGGGTGCCCGAGGGTGTTGAAAGTCCCATGGTGAAGCTCAAAATGATCGTTAGCTGTTGTTACTATCTCAGATTCTTACATACAATGTTGGTGTTCACCCAGAACAGCATGTGAGTACAGATCAATAGCTAATGAGAAATGAGGCTTTCTCTCTTCAAACACTTTAAAAGAGGCCATTTTCTGGTTTTGTGCTTCAAAGACAAGCACAGAATTCATTTTAGGAAGCCAAATCCAGCTATCTGTAGGACAGAAGCGTCCATCTGATAGAGAATGAAAAATATCAATTAACCTATTAATTAACCCAGAGCAACTGTTAGCCAGGGAGATCATCAAATTGCTTTTGAAAAGATTACCTGACAACAGACAAACTGCACAAATAATTACTTCTGTCAACATCGGGTGTTCCTACTTTCCCTCTGAGACATTTGAGAAAATTTGTATATCAGAGAATCCTGATTCTTTCCTGAATGTTTCCTTCAGCTTGTAGAAGATTATATGTCTGTGTTTCAAAGATTTTGTTTTGTATTTGTCTTAGCAGTGGAGGAGGGGTGCTTCTGCCTGATCCAAGCGTTGGTCTGCTGCCTCAGAACCTTTCCTGGGTTGCAGCTGCATGAATGCCAGGGCACTGTCCGCAGGTACTTTATGAGTACACGCATACACACAGTTTTCTAGATGGTTTTGGAAGGTTTGTGGACTCCCTAGAATTTTATCTGGTATCCTCTAGGGGCTTACTGTATTCTGGAGTAGGAACCCTGGATCTCATTTCTCATGCAGCTGCCTCTAAAGAATCCCAGACCGGGCTACTGTGGTGGCATCTGGATCGTGGGTCTGCATTGAGGAGGGTGTATACGGCGTGTGCTCGCTTGGGCAGGTAATGGGGCTGCCCGGAGAGTTTATCTCACAAGCCTTTGAAAATATCTCTCTTGGCTTCATTCTCTGCCTGTGAACTCAAGTAGGAGACAAGTGGATTTCTTCCCTCTTTCTGGTCCTGTGTGAGAGCTACAGAAGAACGGGTGCTTCTACCTAGTTAGAAAGAAACGCCTTTCCCAAAGATGAATTCAGACAGCTTTATTTAATGGAAAAAACGTCTTGTCTGCCTCTAAATGCAGTCTGTCCTGGTGGCTTCTACCTGGCAAAAAGAAAAATTAGTCTCTTGCCTGAAACAGGTCTTTGTCAAGACGCAGGAAGGGAGAAAAGATAAAGGAAGGAAAAGGCAGGGAGAGGGCGGCTGAGGGCGGTTATTGCCAGCAAGCCCAGCAGTCAGCATGGAAGTCTAAAGCTGGGACATTGGGGATCTCGACCCAGGAGTGTCAGAGGCCACGTGGGGGGTGCTGAGACTCAAAAAGACGAGGCTGACGAACTGGGTGGCTTCATGGGCGTACGTTGCCTGTCTGAGCCTCAGTTTCTCCATTTGTAGATTAATTATACGAGGTGTTTCTCAGAGTCAGTGTGAAAATATTCGTGAGAGTCTGACTTACTGCAGGAAGGCTGCTAATTGTTAGTTTCTCTTCCCTTAACACAGAGTTGAGCTGCAGAAAGCCTTCTGGCAGCAAATGAGAAAGACCCAGGGAAGGGTATAGGTTTCTGCCCCAATTAACAGATGGATGTTTCACAAGAGCTATGTATTTCATAGGGAAATCTTCAGATGGTTTGGAAGGTGATGCACCGGGAGAGATGGAAGAAAGGGCGGGAAAGGAAAGAGCAAGTCATGAGGGGGTTATGGATCTGATCACCTATCGGCTGAGAGCTCTGCAGGTTTCCTAGGAACACGAGGCGGAGGGAGTGTCATCCAAATAAGAATAAGAGTGCTTCTGAAGTAAAATATGTACAGTCAAGGCTTGCAGTGTACAGCCTGGCACTGGCCCATCTCTACAGTGGGATTTCAGCGGGACTTACTCTTGGATAAAAATGCAAATGTCAGCTAATAGGTTGTGGGTTTTTAAAATAAATTTATTTATTTAGTTTTGGCTGCGTTGGGTCTTCGTTGCTGCGCTCGGGTTTTCTCTAGTTGCGGCGATCAGGGGCTACTCTTCGTTGCGGCGCACGGGCCTCTCATTGCGGTGGCTTCTCTTGTTGCAGAGCATGGGCTCTAGGCACGCGGGCTTCAGTAGTTGCAGCACGCGGGCTCAGTAGTTGTGGCTCGCGGGCTCTAGAGCGCAGGCTCAGTAGTTGTGGCGCACGGGCTTAGTTGCTCCGCGGCATGTGGGATCTTCCTGGACCGGGGCTCGAACCCATGTCCCCTGCATTGGCAGGTGGATTCTTAACCACCGTGCCACCAGGGAACCCCCAGCTAATAGGTTTTATTGGATCTGTATCCATATTTATAACAGGGTGAGCAGATTTATCTACTCCAGATAAACTGAAAATCAAGGCCCTTGTATTTCACAGTCGTGTGTGTGTGTGTGTGGCGGAAATACAGTAAGGATGTTTGAGATCAGATTAAGCTTTGATAAAATTCCTTCCATTCAGTGGTGAAGCAGGGCTGGGCACACAGGCGAGGGAGACCTCTGCCCAGGCAGGGAGGGCATTTGAGCCCTCTCGTTGTTTAGAATTGCTGGTCTCTGGTCTACACAAATCCTTCTGACCCTTAGTCGGATCTGTTATGCTTTCTCTATAGACAAACTTTTAGCCACTCCCCAGCCCCGTGGGTCAGGAGACAGAAGGACAGAGCCGGTGTCTGGGTGCTGGGCACAGGCCTGCACCTCGAGTCAGGCAGGGCTGGGAGTGCCAAGGGAGCCTCATCGCCCACTTTCTCGTGTCCTCTGGGGAGATCATGCCCCTTTCATCTTTTTCTTTGTTTTCATCTTCCACCTGCCGTCCCTGACTACTGCGTGCTTGTTCAGTCCCATCATAGTTTCCAGAACAGAAACTAGATGTTTCCAGGATTTTTACAGCACAGTGCTTGCAAATTCTTTGGTTTCATGTTGCTTTCACACTTAAGAGACAACGTGATAAACACTTAAAATAATACAGAAGAAACGATTGTCATGTGAGTTAGAACACCTGGTTTCCATACCTGATGAAAGCTTATGGTATTATTTTATTCCTCTTAACTTCTCCATGTTTGTTTCACCACCTGCAAAATCGCAAATACCAATCCGCAAAATCAGAGTGGTATTATCTGCTCTCTTTACCAGTTTCCCTAAGGAGCCCATGAGATAAATATATGAAAACATATTGTGAAAAGCACCGTGTTATTTTCACGGTGCTCAAGCAAAACTAATTGTGTCTGAGATCTACAAATTGATAATGGAAAGATGTATTCTGTGGTGAACTCTAACGAAGTATAATTAAAGTCTGACTAAGAGAAGAGAAATCACTTCCTGATGAATTATGAGACCCAATTTATGGAATAAATGATTGGACTTGTGGTAATAATTTATCTTGCTTAGCAGAAAGGTTTCACAAACTATAATATGCAGAACATTGATCCGCTCCATAAGGGCACTGAGCTGGCCGCTCGGCACAAGCTGGGCATCCTTTCCTCCTCTGCTTGATGTGTTGCATCACAGTCGTGGGACGAACAGGTGCTGGACTTTGGTCAGTCTTCAGGACTGGTGCAGAGAAACGAAGCGTGATATTTGAAGACAAATTTCCTTCCAAGATCTTGAAAACCTCTTGAACCAGACTCACCCATGTATCTATATCCTCCAGATTACAAAGAAAGTCAGTACAGATTTGGGGTTTGGTCCCCAACGGCTTTGCCTTGTCTTGCTCCTGCATTTACTCTTCTATCAGCTCAGTCCATAACCAAATAACAGAAAAAAAGTGTGAGACTATCACATCATGGTAGGACCCCTCTTAGAGTCATCATTGTCGAAAGAAGAGAAAATTAGAATCTGGGTTCTCAGTGGGTTGCCCTTGATTGACACCTGCTCACCCCCAATCAATCCCTTAGTGTAGCAACGTTTTGTGAGGTTCTGGTGGGATCTTTGGAAGGGTACCGGGCTGGAATTGAATTCCTTTTCAGCCTCACTTTATGGAAAGCAAGTGTATTTAGAAAATGCCAGGCATTTCTTTAACAGAAGACACCTGAGGATATTCTCACCCTTTCTTATGAATCTCCTCTATTGGCGCCTGGCCAGGTCCTCCCCTCTGGCCACCACCCTCCCCTAGCAGCATTGTTTCATTCGCCTGGGGTTACCTGCCTGTTCTGGCTTGAGCTCACTCTGTCCTCAGAAGGCACATCTCCCGCTTGGGACACTCAAATTCAACAGCGAGCACAAATGGGGAAGAAGTCAAATCAGGTATGAGGTGATAATTTCTACCCCTTGAGTAAGGAAGCCGGGCATGGGCCAACGGTTTGTGTAGTTTAATGGAACAAATGGCAAAGCCAGCAACCTTGTCTGGCTGCCCTTGGTTAGAAGAGACCCTTGACATCAACCCAATCCAATTGTTTTCTTGAATCTTAGCTTTTTCTCTCCTTTGTTCTCGGGAACAAATATTAAAGGGCAAACCACTTGACAGCATGTCTGGTTGTCATTTCCTAATGCACCCTTTTTAAAGGCTGAGAAGCCAAAGCATCGCTGGAAATTACACATATTATTGGGCATAAATGGAACTTAGAACAAGAACGGGTTGGAAGGAGGTTAAGAGCAGGGATAAAGTGTGGTCAAGAACTGCCCCACTTTTGGCATCTATCCAGATGATTCCTCCAGCTTCGAAGTAAATTCAGATCGTGTTATAGGGAAATGCAATGAAATAATAAATTAGATGTTAAATTGCTTTAATACATATATTGTTTTATTTTCCTAACAATGCAGTTTCTGTTTTTATCATCCCCGTTTGAGAAATGAGAAAACAGAGACTAAGCAAGATTCACGCCACCCACCAAAAATCCCTGCAAAAGCTGATTCATCATGGAACTTGGATAGTAACTGAGGTCCAGCAGAAAGAGCGCAGGTCAGGGAGCTACACTTGGTTATGGGAATATGTGCATTTTACCTATTAGTTCAAGTTTTTTTTGTATCATGCTTTATAAGAAATAGCAAAAGCTACAAATATATGGTATTTGTACAATGCAAATGAATAGAATCACATTCAAGTCTATTTTTTTTCAATTTTTCTTAATTTATTTTATTGAAGTATAGTTGATTTACAATGTTGTGTTAGTTTCTGTTTTACAGCAAAGTGATTCAGTTATACATACATACATGTATATATTCTTTTTCACATTCTTTTCCATTATGTTTTCATTTTAAAATATTTATTTATTTTATTTATTTATTTGGCTGCGCCAGGTCTTACTTGTGGCACGCGGGATCTTTTAGTTGTGGCGTGTGGGATCTAGTTCCCTGACCAGGGATTGAACCCAGGCACCCTGCATTGGGAGCGCGGAGTGTTAACCACTGGACCACCGGGGAAGTGCCTCCATTATGGTTTATTACAGGATATTGAATATAGTTCCCTGTTCTGTACAGTAGGTCCTTGTTGTCTATCCATCCTATACATAATAGTTTGCATCTGCTAATCCCAAACTCCCAGTCTCTCCCTCCCTGCCCCCCCACCTGCCGCCTTGGCAACCGCAAGATTGTTCTCCATGTCTGTGAGTCTGTTTCTGTTTCATAGATAAGTTCATTTGTATCATATATTCAAGAAAGAGTGTTTGATGGTGCCCATCCCTTCAAAGTATGTAGAATGGGGGCACATAGTTAAGAAATGTGCAGATGTTTTGCTGTAACAAATAATGTGCATTCCTAAAAATCAGCACATTACGCAAAATTACACAATAAAAGCTACAGGGTTTATGGGGAAAATGGGGTTGTGGACAAAACACTCAAATACTCTGCCAGTGACACAGAAAGACAAGAACCTACTAAAAATGGTAGAACGGTTTTACACATGTTAAATGGTTAAGAAGCACATGCAGACTATAGTCTATATGGTATTTGACCTTGAGAAAGACCAGGAGCTTATCTGGGGAAGTGGGTGCTGGGAGGGTGGTAGCTTGTGAGTTACCGTGGAGATGGACAGAGCATTATCTGAAATCAGACAGAAGACCGTGACACAGGTCATGGGTGGGTGTGGTTCACGACAGGTGGCGGACTGGGGTAGCAGCGCTGTTTGGGGCTGTGTGTGTGTGTTTCGTCTGTTCCTTCAGCCTCGATGCAGCTGCACACAGTTTTCTACATTCATCTAGCAAGTCTCACCAACGAAGTCACACATAAGCAAACATGAAATTAGTGTTATGCTCAGATCGTTCCCTAATACATCAATTGCATTGGAACAAAGTCACGTTTTCTAAACAAGCATTTTAACAGAACTGATCGCATGTAGGTCCTCCCTCTGAGGAGTTTACGAACCTGTTCAGAATAAAATGTGGATAAAGAAGAGCCAAGCTGAATGCACAGGTGTCTCGGCCAGGGAAGGATCAGTCGGGAGTTTTGGGAAAGAGATCTCCTCGGGGCCGAATGGGAAATGAGGTCAAATCGGTAGATTTGGGCAAAGCTAGAGCAGCCATGGTGACCTTGAGGGGCATTACGATAAAGGAGGTAGGTTTAAGAGTGTGGGCATGCATGGAGTCTGCTGCGCGGACTGAGGGAGGGATATTTGCAGAGTTCATGCCATCATTCTGTCTTCTTTAGCTCATCTTGGTCATTTCAACAGTCTTTGTTGAGTTCCTGCTAAGTGCCAGACAGTGTTCACAGCTGAGGCCACGGCTGTAAACACGGAAGGCAAAATATCTGCCCTAAGGAGCTTACGTCCTGGAAGAGGAGACAAACAATAACAAAGCAAGGGAACAAACAGCGCAATGTCAAGTAGAATTAAAGGCTTGAGAGTCAGTGAAGCAGAATAAGGGGAGTGGGAATGATGGTTTGTTTGGGAAGGCGACTATGAGATGTAGATGTCTACATCTATGAGATGTAGACAATTGTGTTGTAACTTTTAGTAAATTTGTTGGATCAAAATATTCATTATTACTGTACCATAGATGGTATTAGCAAGTACCAACAAAACCTTAAGAGATAATGTAGCCCACTTACAGGAAATCAGCTTAAAATTACTGCTTTGCCCAGGGGAATTTCTTGGATCAGAAAAGGGAGATAAGAAAAAGAAAAATATTTGATTCTATTATAGTGTATTTCTTAGGGTTTTTTTGGTATTTCTTTTAAAAAATATGTACAAGTGAATAGTCTTTCAAACCTCAAACTTTTTCACTCTGGCTTCGCATCGTTACTTTGATTGCTTGGCCTTATTTTGATCCTATGTTTAGCAAGAGATAAGAAAAGATAAAGGGCAAAAACAAAGACCGTTTCCTGAAAGTGCAACATACACAGTGGCATGGTCTAGAGGTAACTTGAGTGTGCACATGTGAGGTATGTCTCTGTAACTGCCAAACCATGAAGAGAAGTTACACATTTGTGCCCCCGCCCACCCCGTGCCTGTGGGGAGCTGGCTGGGATGAAATTTCAGGAGAGATGATACTCTTTTTCCTCCTTGGGCATCTGTGGGTGATTCACTAAAGCAGACCTGACTTGGAGCTCCTCAGTGGTGCCACTCAGTGCGGGCTGGTTGCAGGAATTAAGGTATAAAAGAACAAATGAGACAGTCATGGGCATGCCTTCAGTATGGAGACGTCCTTGAAATCAGTCTGTCCTTCGGAGGAGCTTGGAAGAGTCAAGGTCTTGTTCACCAAGGCTCAGGCTCTGAAAGAAGGAACATGGAAGATTATTAGTCCTTTCTGGACACCAGGTCGAAGATGTCTTTGACTGCAAGTCCATTGGTTAAGCAACAGTACTTACTAGGTTTTATGTTTAATACAACTCACCCTGAGAGTCTGCAGAAGGCATTCAGCATGTCTGAGCCTAATTTCACATTTGTTGAATAAGTAGATTCAACCAGAAGTTCTCAAAGTGTTTCTGAGGACCCTGGGGGCACCCCTAACCTTTAATAGGAGGTCTGGAAGGTCAAAACTATTTTCATAATAATACCAAGATTTTATTTACCTTTTACCCTTTCATTCTTTCATGCATATGACAAATTCATTAATTTAGTTTTAGAGTCCACATTCCAAATAACCTTGTCAAGTTTTGATGTAGTATCAAAGAAGAGTGTCTGCAATTATTTAAAAAGGCAATTAAAATAGTGCCCCCCTTTTCCAACTACATAAATTCATGAAGCAGATTTCCTTCATATACTTAAACCAAAATAATACATTGTAACAAACTGAAGGCAAAAGCAGATGTCAGAATCCAGTTTTCTTTTATAAAGGCAGATATTATTGAGATTTGAAAAACTTTAAAACAATGCCATTCTACTAATTTATTTTTTGTCTTGGAAGATATACCTATTTTTCATAAAATATTTTAATTATTTTGACACATAATAGGTTTTATTTTAAATAAATCAATAAATATATATTAAATTTCTTATTTAACTTTTATATGTGTAACCAGAATATAAACACACAAACAAAACACGTAACCAAAAGCTCTTTGATGTTCTCAGTAACTTCTCAAAGTGTAAAGAGGTCCTGATTAGAAAATTTTTGAAAACCACTGGATTAGATGATTAACTCTATAGTCCTTTTCCAGCCTGAAAGTTTTTTTGGTTCTTAAACATGCCCAGACCCTGCTGTGTTCTATGAGGAATAGAAGTGATTGTCTTTGCCCTCGGTGTTGCCTCGACATTGTTAGGGAGACGAAGGTGGTAAAGTAGACAGCCCAGCATCAAGGCCTAAATTGTGTGGTTCAGACTCAGGAAACCGTCAGAAGAGGGTTTGGGGAAAGTGGCTTCTCCCTTTATCTCAGTGATTTTCTCTCTGATGACACACTATGCTCTGAACAGCGTATGTTCCACAAAATGCATCTATATTTTATTAAGAAACTTTCTATTGGTGCCAATTATTATCTCAATAATCTTATTTAAACTCACAATGCTGGACCTGGTGACATGAATTAGCTAGCTACATTAGAACTTTGGAAATCACCTTGTTTGTTGATTATTTTGACGCAAGACTGGGTCATAGCACTAGACAAGGCAGATTAGCAGATGAAAAGTTGAGCCTTCGAGGCAGTCCTACCTGGGGTGACAGCTGACCCAACCTCTTCTATCTACAGGATTCTCAGCAAATCTTCTCTTCCATGAGTCTTTTTTAAAAATCTATAATTTGGGGATGTTAACTAACATTTTAAAATCCCCTACAGTATTCCTTTTGCTCTAAAAGATAACTTTGTGTGAGTTAATGAGTTAATTCTCAAAAACACCACACTAAGGTAACACTGTGATCCTCATTCTACAAATGGGGAAAGTGGAGATTAGAGAATTAGGGCTAAAACCACACAGTTGGTAAGCAGAGAGGCTAGTGTTTCAATCCAAGCTGTCTGATCCTAAAGCTTGTGATTTTTTTCCCCTATGTTGAACTCATTCCGATGGTCACCTTTTAGAGTTCTTGGGATAACTGAATAAAGCAACGCTTGCAAAGAGCCCAGTACAATGCCAGGGGCATCGTGGGTGTTACCAAACAAAACTTGGGTCCACTCGCCCACATGCAGTAAAGCCAACCTACTGACACCAGTCTGTGGTGAAGGAAAGTACAGCATTTATTGCAGGCACCAAGCAAGGAGAATGGGCAGCTCATGCTCAAAAGACCCGAACTCCCTGATGGCTTTCAGGGAAGGCGTTTTAAATGCAGTGTGAGGGAGGGGGCTGCAGGGTGCGCGATCAGCTCGTGCACAATTCTCGGACGGGTTGGCATCGAGGTGAAGTTTCAAGCATCATCAGCCTTCTGGTTTCAACCAGCCTAGGGCCTATGTTCTTGCGGTCAGAGTTTTCATCTGGTTCTGCTTCCTGTAAAAACAACTTAGGAATGTGTGTCAGGCCTTTATCTACATCTTTCAGGGAACTGGGAGTTCAGGGACTCTGCTATGTGGCTGGTTTTTAGTCTAAATTGTTACCAGTTTCCCAGCCCAACAGCTATTCTTTGTTTCTATTGTAGTCTTCACATTCCTAATCATTAACTCTTGAGGCAGCCTTTTAAGACTCAAGGGAGGCCTGGGAGGCTAAAGCAAAAGCATTTTACTTCAAAGGACTGGGGCCCAGGGGCTTGTACACATTTTCAAAGGTGCTCAGTCAGTCTTAGTTCCCATGCCCTTCCCTTCTCCTGGTCACACTACTTTGTAGAATCAGATGGTACCATCAGAGTAGGTTTAGCCACATAGAACCCAAGAGAACAAGTTTGCATAGATGCAGTGGATTCTAGCTCTTAGAATGCTCGATGCACATTTGCTGATTAATTTACAGTTAGGGACTTGCTATTAACTTTCCTGTGGTGAGGTCAGGGACAACTTCCTCAGTTTCTCTGGGCTTTGATTTTCTTTTCTTTAAAAGCATGAGTTTGGACAAATTTACCCTAAGATCTATACAACCTAGCCAAGTCTGTATTGTACTATTGCTCAACTTCTTAACAAACTTAGAAGTTCCCGGAAGTAATGGTGTTTCAGTATTTCAATGCACTCCCCAAATCCCAGAGATAATATTGGAAGTCTGCATTGCAATTAAGGAAATGTGATGAGTAAGAAAAGCAGTAAGATATATCTGTTCTTTCACAATTCCTAGGCATATGAGAAAAAAAAATTGATGCTATAAACATGACTTCCTTCCTCCACTGTCAAACCCTAAATAATGAGAAACAATACAAAGGAAATATGTTTCCTGTTAGTAAATAGAAAGAAGGACTGTCCTAACAGCCGTAATTTGGGTATGTTTTCAACCGCAGGCTAACCACAAAGGCTTTTCATTTCATGCTTCCTTTCATGATTATCTAAGTCTCATTTTCCCTTCAAATTAAAGAGGGAAGATGAAATTCATGTTGAAGGAGGAACATGTTTTGCTCTTACATTGTTAGTTTCCCATATTCACCATGTGATGTAACTATTAAGTGTATTTAATCCTCTTGTTGTTCAGTTAAAGACAAAGTGTCATCACCCAATTTTTGCAGCCTGTGCTGTTGTTGTCAGTCTGATCGGGCCAGGTTTCTATACAGGAATAATGTTTTCCATCAACTTAGAAAATCTGATCATTACTGTTTATGAACTGATAATACAGGAGAACCCATTTTGAATGGACAGAAGGAAAAAATCACTTTCCTAAAGAAAAGTGAAATACAATACATGTAGGCTATCAAGTAAGAGCTCAGAATCATGGAATCTAGAAGCTGGGGAGGCCTGAGAACCATCCATCCAGGCCTTTCAAGTACCTGGAGGGGAATGGCTGGTCCCATCGCCCAGCTCCCAGAGCTGCCCAGGTCAGACGGAAACGTCCAGTAAGTTCTGGGTCAAAGGCACATGAGGTTTCTTCCCTGGGAGAGGAAGAAGCTGAGACCAGCCTTTGCTATGGCAAAGTTTGCACTAAGATGTCAAAAGGGGAAGTCAAGTGAAGGCATGCCGATGCAGGGGAGGGGATGGTTTCGCCTCCGTGTAAACAAGGGTGCTGGCGTCCCCACTCCCTGTGTACCTGTAGCGGAATATTCCACCCTGGCTCCGGAGCTCATCCTGATCCCAACACACAAAACTCGGAAGAATGGGGCCCTTCAGCGCTTCAGCACGTGGGTTTCCTTCTTCATCCTGAGCGCTGCCCCGACCCCTGTGGACCATCTCTCCTTTTATTGAAAACCTCCATTTCCAAAAGATAGGGGGGTTCTGAAGTGGACAAGATATACTGTGGTAATAATGAGCTGTGATTAAGGACTGGGTTCACGGTCATCCTCTTAAGCACTTTCCTGGGAAGTTTCCATGGTCCCCGGATGTCTGTTTCTGTTTTCCCAGCTCAGAAGGTGCAGCTCCTCTGGTCAGAGGGGAGACACGCGGCTCCAAGATTGACGCTCCCGTCTATGTCAATGGCTTATTGTCCGTTTATTTTGTGTCTACTGAGTTTAAGGCTTCAACGACACCCTGCTTATCCATCAATCCAGCGAGACAGGGGCCAGGGCTGCCTCTTCCTGGGGTAGCAGACTGGGAGGGGGCAAAGATGAAGTGGTGCCACTGGTTGCAACAAGCAGGAAACGTGTTGAAATTGGAACGGGCGGGGGGTAGAATGGGATTCCCTTTGGTCCGGATACAGAACAAGCTAGGAGAGCAAGAAGCAGGACACAAAGAGGCCAGCAGTGACCAGGAGGCCTCAAGACAAGGCCCTGAGGGACGGGCGACCCTTATCACTTCAACAACCCAACTCCCTCCACTTACCGTGGGTGCTGGAGACCAATCAGACAGGCTTTCCTATTTCCAGGGCACCTGCTCAGCGGGCCCGGCAAGTGCCGTGACCACCCCTGAGACAGAGAACCTCCTTCCTTGGCATTTATAAGAGGGTCCCAGAAGAAGCCACAGGGCCAGCACTAGACACGAGACATCAGGCTGCCCCTCCCTTAAAATGACACAAAAATGTCCCAAAGGTCGGATCTGAAAGTACATTTGGCATCCCCTGAAAGAAAGGAATCTAACGAAGGCAGACGGTACGATTCATTGCGGCCCGGAGATACCTCTGTGTCCGGGATCACCGCATAGACTTGCCTTCCGGAAAGACTGACTTATTAATGTGATGCTTTGGATAAAGACTGTAATCAAAACCCTTAGGTGAAATCGAAGGACCACCGTAATGAGTTTCCTCGTTTGAAGTAAAATGTGCTTGAAAAACCCCTCTACATCCAGCATCGTGATAGACTCTGTGTATCGCTCTCCCTGGACAGATGAGTAGCTTCTGGAGAAGAAACAGCCTGATTTATTCACCTGCAAACCCCCAGCTGCTGGCACAGGGCCTTGCACTGATCTAAAGGTCCACATACGTGTTCTGCATCTTCTGCTGAAATAGGCCTGCATGTTCCATCCATTCTTGACAGGGCTCTCCTAATATTTACTTTTAATTAAATGGAATGTTCATCAAAGTGAAAAACATGCTTCACTTAGTACATTACCTCAGACCACAGAGAACGCACCTCTGTTACTTCTTACGGCCCTCTTGGGACAGCTGGGGATTTAGTTTCATATCCTTTATTAGTATAATCGAAACGGACATTAATCCAAAGGGAAGCATTTTGAACACTGCCTGGGTAAAAACTCCACGGAGGTGGTCTGACCCGTAGTGTGCTGGCTACTTCAATTTCACCTAAAGATTCATTGCTAAGCGTGCAGCCAAATTTCCCTTTTCTTATTTGGAATTGGATTTTAGAAATTTGGGGATCTCTAGAATTTCACTGATGTTCCTTTCAAAATCCCCATTGGCGGTGAGCGGGGCGGGGGATGGGGGCATGAGGAGTGTTAATGACGGGAAACATACATAGGTGTTTAACGTGCTCAGGAAAGAGCCGCAGACGGATGAGAGGTGACCTTGACAGTGACTGCCCCTGGACCTACGTCGGTAACAGAACAAGGAGCTGGCGGGTGTTCCTCCGGTGTCCTGATGCTGCAGCCAAGCTACTCCCATCACAAGCCTCTGCTGCCCCGACACCCAGCCCTGAAACCCACCCGCCCTCAGGTCTGCAGAGGTTTCTGTTCATGGAGCCCCCAGAACTTCTGCTCTGTAAGACCTAGCTCTCCAAAGCAGAAGCACAGAGAGTCACGTGCCATCAAGCAAATGAACCCTTTTCATTTTGTTCCCACCAAGGCTCTTTTACCATTTTCCTCACAAAGGACTTCTTTTTTGTTGCGGGGGGGGTGGGGGGGTGATTTTCTTTTTTCTTTGTTTTCACTTATTTATTTTTTATATTGGAGTACATTTGATTTACATTAGTTTCAGGTGTACAGCAAAGTGATTTAGTTATACATGTTATCTATTCTTTTTCGGGTTCTTTTCCCATATAGGTTATTACAGAGTATCGAGTAGAGTTCCTGTGCTCTACAGTAGGTCCTTGTTGGTTGTCTATTTTAAATAGAGTAGTGTGTATATGTCAATCCCAAGCTCATAATTTATCCCTCCTCCCCACCACCTTTCACCTCTGGTAACCACAAGTTTGTTTTCTAAGTCTGTGAGTCTGTTTCTATTTCGGAAATAAGTTCATTTGTATCATTTTTTTAGATTCCACGTATAAGTGATATCGTATGATATTTGTCTTTCTCTGTCTGACTTCACTCAGTATGATAATCTCTAGGTCCATTCGTGTTGCTGCAAATGGCATTATTTCGTTCTTTTTATGGCTGAGTAATATTCCATTGTTTATATATATATATATATATATATACCACATCTTCTTTATCCATCCATCAGTGGACGCTTAGGTTGCTTCCGTGTCTTGGCTATTGTGAATTATATTTAACCTCATTTGTTTAGAATATGCAGGAGTTCCACTGATCTGTGGACACAGCAAATATTGGGCGCTGTTTATCTCTCCCACTTCCTTTGTCCCAAGGATCTTTTGATCTGTATCGTTATTTGTCCAGTCACCTTGAAATTCCCAGTCCTGGAGGGTCCTCCCTGCTCAGCTCAGCCTCTCTGCCATGAGCTGTGACACCCAACTGTACAGTGAAGGAAGCAGAATAGAGAACGGGGCGCGGTGGGCGACCCCCAGATGTGCGGGGAAGAGCTTTAGGTAGAGGATCAGGGCTAGAGCAGCCAGCCCCTGCCCCCAAAGACAACAGAAGTTCATGACGAGACCCGGCTCGTGTCACAGCCAGCTGTGCCAGCGAGCCATCCAGGCTGTGCAGCAAGGCAAGGGCTTCTCTCCCTGCTATGATGACCATTAGCTTCACGTTTGTCAAGCGGCCGTTACCCATACTGGGGGGCGGTGCACTTTTTATACTGAAGTGAAATACAGTCTTGTTGGTGGATAATGATCTGTGGAACAACGCACCTCACCATGGGAGATTCACAAAAAGAAAAGAGAACAAATCACTGTGTTCACCTTTTGTGGATTATCTGATTACATCCACTTTTATTAATAAGCAGCATGTTTTAAACAACGATTTGAAAGTGAAGTATAAACTTTGGGCTTTTTTATGTGGAAGATATTGGGGGAGTAAGATGGCTTGTTCTTTAGCATGATTTCTCTCGAGATGTAGCCAGGACAGTATAGTCGATTCGGCACAAGTAGAAAAACGTAGTCATAGCAGCACTCACAATTAGGAGAAAAACCGCACTCTCCTTGGAACAATCCTAGGTGCTTCTCTATAAACGTCTGTCCCTGCCTCCACTGCTCCTTTCAGGAAGCGAGAAAGCCAGATAACAAGAAGGTCTCGTTAAGGGGGAGCGGTGCCGCGTGGTGGTGGAGGCCACGGTGGCTGAGGCGCCAGCTCCCTCGCTGTTTGCCCAGAAGCCCTGAGAACTTGGGGTCCCCAGCAGGAAACGTACAGGCTGCTTTGTCATCTCCCAGCACCTTTCCAACTGCAGAATCCTGCGGTCATGGCCCCGTCCCTTTCCTTCACCCAAAGCTCCTCATTGTGAAATGGAAACCTTCTTGCCAGGTTCCTAAGTTCCGATCGGCACGTCCGTGGGATTCCATGGTTCCTCTTCTCCAGTCTGGGCAACACCAGGAAAATTATCGCACGCAAGCAGGGCAGCCAGTTTCCCGCTGCAGGGATGCAGGAGCCATTTCCACCTGGAGCTGGTCTTGTGCGCCGGCCAGCTGCTCTGTGAGAGTAGATCCGTCCACTCGGCCCTTGACCATCTGCACGCCTACCGACAGCTCCAACCTGCGGTCGAGGGCCAGCTTTGACCTCTTGGCACCCAGAAGCGTTAGGCCCTAAATTTTAGTGTTTACTGAATTGGGATTCTTCCATACCCATAAGAAAAAGATCTAATTCCTCAATGAATTAAATGCGGACATGCAGACTAAGATTTTTTTTTTTTTCCTGTCCTCAGACACTAGTTATCAAAATCTGTGAGACTGTCTTGATTTTTCACTTACCTTCATCGTAAAAGCATCTCAGTGCCTGCATGTACATTAGATTCCAAACCTGGCTTTGGGAAATCATGGCTATAATTTTAACCCTAGTGAGTTCTGAAGTCACTGCTTTTCTTGTATTTTATTACAAAATGTTAGGAATAAATTTTTTTTTAATTAAAACTGACCTTTTTTTTTGGTAATCCACAGTGCTTTATCTCCATCACTGTTACCATGCTTTAGCACCATCCCAGGCCACTGAGCCCCATTTCTGGCAAACGTGACCATCCGAGGGTTGTGGTCAAAGATGGAGATAGACTCTGACCACTCTCCCCGCAGGCCTTCGGTTCCCCTGATTGTCTCTGGGCACACCTGCCCCAGGTGCGTGCTCACGACGAAGGCTAGCAGCTGTGTCTCCAGACGTGGAGATCTCAGAGCTCACGTTCTCCTGTGGTCCTCACACGGGTAAATCGCCTGATTTGCTTTCTAGGAGACCTATTGATTTGGACCTTTCTGCCCTGAGCCGTTTGTTTTGGGACTTGTTACACGGTAAATAAATCAGTTGCTCCTTCCTAGTGAATGTCAAAATTGTCAAGAATGATCAAGCCAGTGAGGCTGCTCCCCTGCTTCTTGTGAAGGACTCGGTCTGTGATCACGGCCCTTCTCCCTCCCCATCTCACTGCCTCAGTCCGCCCTCTCCACAGCTAATAGCTCTGAATTCAGAACACAGTTTGAAAACTCTTAGGAATACAGACTCTGCTCCTGTAGCTCTGATATTTGAGATTTGTCAGCCGCTGCTGGTGTCTAGGTAGTCAGTGTTTAACCTGGAATGGGGGTCAGCCTGGAGGTATAAGATGAGCACTTCCTATTGATAACCTGTTGTTGGTCATGTTTTTTCCCAAACTGATGGACGTTATCTTAGAGATACAGACCAAAACCCCGTGGGCAGTTATTAGTCCCATTTTGGAAATGAGGCAGCTGACTCAGAATTGCTAACTGAGCTTTCCTGGGGTCACCCCCAGGTCATTCCAGTTTGGGTCCACCTGATGTTCATGACCCTTCAGCCTTTCAACAATGAAATGTTTCAGGAGATGAAACAGTGTTTCTGTTTAAAGGCCACCTTATTGAATATCTGTGGTTTATTCCTTCACATTGAGCGCGTGGTCAGCACACTGTCATCCATGCCTGAATGAAGCTCGTGCTTCATTCAGAAGCTCGAGAAGCGTTCTTGCACTTAGCAGCACTAGGTAGCCCTTCAGTGTGACGTTGAGGGGCCATTTTAAACCATGAAATCATCGCCAAATAGCACACAGATGTGGGAAATGTGGCACTAAGTAGACCATGGGCAGGACCCTTGTTTACGGTATGAGCTGAAACAAGATGGCGGAGGAATGTCTTGGGGACCTCCGCTGCGAACGTGCACATCAGGCGACAAATTTGTTTCCACCGTGTGCACGTCCACGAATGACCACAAAAGTGCCACGAGTGTTGATTTGGGAGGTTACAAATAAATGTCAGCAAACAGGTGACTTGGCCAATAAGAAGTCCGTGAAAGACAAAGGGATCAACTCTTTGCATTAGAGCATTGGCCATCGTGCAAATCCTCAGAATTCTTCAGAACTGCAAAAAAATCAGACTAGGTAATACCCGTTCCTGGACAAACCGAAGGAGTGATTAGCTTAGGAAGACCTGTTTGTTCCTTTGGTTTAAAAAGTAACATTTTAAAGGTGGCAAAGAGCAAAGCGTTCACCTCTATCCTTGTCTAGCTGTTCTGAATTGTCAAAGTCTGTTGATGTGTTTGCTTTTCCCGTACAACGTGGAACAACCTTGTTGGCAGGTGACGTGCTGGGGGACACAGCTGCCCAGACCAACTAGAGTCTCCTCACATGTTTGCTGGATAACCGCGAGGAAGGGGGTTTGACCATCCCCCCGTCCGGGTGATGGGTATGGCTCGGACGACTCAGGGAAAGCGCCAGACCCTCCCTGTAGCCGAGTTAAGGGAGGACTTTGCTTCACTAAGTGAGGGAGATGCAGACAGTCTGTCCTCCAGACGTGGAGGCGGGGCAGGGGGGTCCCGACCCCGCACATACCAAGCACGAGCACAGGAATATCTTGGCCACTTACCAACTTGCTAAGTTAAAAAAATTAACTCAGAATACTTGAAGAAACAGTTTTTAAACTCCAAAAAATTCTAAATAGCTTTCATTTGCTGTTGGATCAGGCGACCGCCACAAAGAATTCACTTACTGCCTTATTTTCATAAGCAGCTTGGGGAAAACTCAGACAGGAAGAGTGGGACCCAAACTACTCTTAGAACCTGCATTTTACTGCTATAAATATACGGTCATATACGGTCCTATCCATCAGGAATATAGCACTTATATCTGTTTCCTCGCATGAAAAGTAGGGACAAGGAGAAACCTTGGACTGTGAGGTGATGTGAGTTTGGAGCAGTCGTGATAGAACTTATCCATCCAAATAAGTGCTTTCACCTTCAGAGGGGCCCCTATGAAGTAAGAGCCGCATCCTATGAAGGGTCCTCTTGTTCCAAATTTGTCTGGAAGTGTTTGAACATCTTCACCCCATTTTTTGAAAATGTTGGATGATATTAAATCACAGTCGTTTAGGGAAAGACATGTGCGTGCAGTGTGTGTGTGTGCGTGCAGTGTGTGTGTGTGTGCCTGTGTGCGTGTGTGTGCGTGCAGTGTGTGTGTGTGTGCCTGTGTGTCTGTGTGTGCGTGCAGTGTGTGTGTATGTGCGTGCAGTGTGTGTGTGTGCGTGCCTGTGTGTGTGTGCGTGCCTGTGTGTGTGTGTGCCTGTGTGTATGTGTGCGTGCCTGTGTGTGTGCGTGCAGTGTGTGTGTGTGGTGTGTATGAGTGTGTGCTTGTGGTGCGTGCGTGGCATGTGTGTTGCGTGTGTGTGTGTGATCTGTGTCTGGGTGCGGGGGCATAGGTCTAATCATTTGGAGGCACGTGTGGAGAATACCATGGTTGATCAATCTAGATGTTTCCTGTAGGGTTAAAGAATGATTATGAAATTTTGTGACTGATTTTCAGCTGTGGTCCCCAAACCGACCCTCGTCAGGATATTCCTAGGTTGCCATCGGTGGCAGGATCCTGGGGATGAGAATCTGGCTTTCTGAGGTGGTAGCTTCGAAGGGCATCCCTTATTGAGACAGACGTGTGACTATAGCAGTATTTAGAGTAATGCGCCATGCGTGTGTGTGGATTTAAAAACCAGTGTCGTGTTAACTGGAGCCTTCTTACTGTGGTGCTGACGATAATTGTGTTTAGATTGCAGAGTCTCATTAGTTTGATTTCTGAATCCAGGTAAACGCCTAGAAAAAGCTATTGAGCGCTGGGAAGGAGCTGAATGAAACGTGACATTTAATCGCGTTGGGGGTGGTACACATTGCCTATTTAAGGGTCTTGCTTATTGATGAGCATGTTGGCAACTCCTTTGATTAGGTTTGACTCTTAGACTGTCCTCAGATGGATTTAGCTTTCAATGAAGAACGCTCATGCCCTAACTGCACAGGGGATGATCCTTTGGGGAAAAAAAAAAAAAAGAAAATTCTAAAACCCTAGAAAATATCCTGTTTTTTCCTATTGAGATAATAAGCATATTAGGCCATTGTTATGCCATTGTTATGCTTATGTCCTATTCAAAGCTGAGAACATTTTATAACTCTCAGTAGATGTGGAGAATAGTCAGCAGGATATTGGAAGAAAAGTTACATTTAGTATAAAGAAAAGTAAAATAATTGTTTATCCTCCACCACTGCATGCAAACGGTCCAACAACGGGAGAAACCGCTCTGAGATCGTGGAAGTGTAGCTGGCCTGTCATTGCTGGAAGCAGCACGGTGGTCCCTCTTACTGTTATTTTAGTATTAGTGGATTTTTTAAAAGGTTCCATCACAGAGCTCTGCAGGGTTAGACTAAATGCAAATGTACATCGTAAATTTATTCCCTTGAGTTTCACAGACTTGAGCTAAGGACTCAAGGAGCAAATCTTTCTGGGGAAGCATCTCTTAAAACCAGCCCCACTTCTGAGGCTGAACTGTAGGCCTGCCTGTGGCGTGAATGCAGGAAGCTCTGGCTTCGGGGACAGCAGGCCCTGGGTGGGAGCTGCCCTCCATGTACTCTGCCCATGACCTGAGACATGTCACGTTGGTTCCTTTATTCAGGAGACAGTGTCATCAGGGCAGGGCTGCCGCAGGGAGGCAGCACGATGTACCCAACACTGGACGTGGTCTCCTGTGGCCGTTCAGTACACGATGGCCGTGGTTACGCCTATTCGTTAATTGGTTACTAATTCAATTTACGTTGGGATTTAATTAGTAATGGTAATGAGTGAGTTCATTACCACTCCAATTACAACATATTTGCGGGTTAAAAATCCTTCCTAGGTAGGGTGGGAGGGAGGGAGACACAAGAGGGAAGAGATAAGGGAACATATGTATCTGTAGAGCTGATTCACTTTGCTACACAGCAGAAACTAACACACCGTTGTAAAGCAATTAGACTCCAGTCAAGATGCTGAAAAAAAAAAAATCCTTTCCTAGGAAGATCACAGTATCGACACTTTTCTATTTCCTCACACCTCCTTGTTCCAATAATGCGACGTAAGAGCCGACCTGAGTTGGTAGCACACTCTGAAACCAGCCCTGTGTTAACCATTTTATACGTATTAACATGTCATTCAGCCTGTGAGGTTAGGACAGTCACCGCTTCATTTTTACATGTAAGGAAACGGAGGCAGTTAAGAAACTTGACTAAAGGCACACAGGTGGTAAGCGGGAGACATGTAACTGTTACGTAACAAGAATACAGTTTTAAATGCCAGGATTTATACAGTTTTAGGTGCCAGCATCTAAAGATGCTGCATCCGGTACCAGGCTTGGCGTGCGACAGGCACTCCCTGTGCTGGGGCTGCTCCCCCCCGGGAACTGTGTTCGGAATCATATGAGTCACACTTGGATCTCTATGTTCATTATCGTAACTGAGTGATAGATCCAAATAGTATCATACGATTTAACACAAGCATTGTTCAATTGTAAATCTACGCAGCTTGACTAATTTTTTAAAAAAATCAAAGGTGTCACAAGGTCCAAAGATTTACCACCATTGTGTACCCAGGAGATCTTAGGATATCATGCTAAGTGGTATTTCAAATGCATCTTGTGTCTGGGTATAATATCTCTGGAATAAGCGTGCAATGCTTTGCAATTGGCTGCACAGATGGATTTTAACACCAGAACATGTTTATATCAGCGGCCCCTTTTTTAGGGTCACATTGCATGTTGAACTCTCTCTGATGCAGGGGGGGCTGCACCCTGCTACCTGAGAGAAATGCGAACCACCTTCTTCCTGCTTGAAAAGAGCTTCCCGTAATCCTCTGTGTCAAGCGCAGCAAAGATGGACTGGTGCGGGGTTTGGAGTCACGAACTGGTTTGAGACGTGGGTCTCTGTGACTTTATCTCAGCGACTTAACCTCCTGTCTCAGTTTCTTCACTGTCAAAGGAAGAGTCAGCTCCCGCTAAGCGAGTCTTCTTGAGAATTCCGTGTAATGGGAGTCTTGGCGGGGGGCTGGGACAGAGCCGGGCATTTTCTCAGCAAGTAGGTGGCCTCCTTGTCCCTCCGTCTGCCACTCTGCCTGTGGCCCCATCAGGAAGGTGCAGATCCCTGGCTTGCCTTTGATGCTGGTACTTGGCCAGGTAATCTTTGCTCCGTTGTCCGATCCAGTAACTGCTCTTTCACTGAAGCTGTTATCCTCCCAGACACAGTACACCCAGCGGTCCCCACAAACGCCTTCTTGCAGCAGCGCGTGGGAAACGAGGCAGAGGCAGCCTCCCCTCGGGTCTTGGTTTGCATCCCTCGTGGATAATTTTTACACTGTCTCCTCCTCCTGGGCCTTTCTTTCCCTTTGTTGCCCACATCCCTCAGGAGGAAGCTGCAGGCTGAGACAAGTGTGCCCGTGACCTTGGGCATAGCCCTGGCTTTAGACTCAAAACTGGGCCTTCTCTTAGGGGCGGTTTCCTTGGAGATGTTATCAAGGTGTATGCTTATTGGAAAGAATTCACACATAATGGCTTGTGTGTAGTAGCTAGGCATCGAAATGAAGACCGTCCACGAGAAAACAAAACAAAACAAAACAAAAACTCTATTGTGTGTTTGGGCAGAGAAATATTCCGTGGTTTCTAAGGGGATTGGAAGCAGTCATAATTGGTCCATATATAACAGGAGGTCAAATGAGAGGGGGTGACTCTGGAGCCCTCCCTGTCCCCCGCCTCCGAATGCCAGAACTTCCCGGGGCATCCTGCTCAGGCCAGAGTCGGAACACATCTGATGTCTCACTCTGGTCTCAGGGGCAATACCTGGGCGTACCTGAAGGGTCAGGGTACCCACATCCTGTCTCCAGTCCCTCCCTCGTCAGGGAGCAGGCGGTGATGTTCATCGTAGCTCTCTCCGAATTGGGACTGGGTTCATTTCCACCTACCCCACTGGCCCCACTAATATGATCTGCTCAGCTTCTGAACCCTGGAACCCCGCTTGCATTGCCCTAGACCACTCATCTGAGAGAAGACTAGCGTAGCTTATCCAAGCCTGAAATCTGTAAGAGATGCCCTCTTTGAATCCTGGACTTGACACAGTTGTGTGATCTGGAGCAGTCCGTTTCAACTTCCTCTGCCTAGGTTTACCATCTGTAAGAGGAAGATAGAAATGATCTACTTCACAGGGTTCTTTTAAGGATAACTGAGTTAATACACAGGAATTGTAAGAATGCTGGGAACTTGGTATTTGTTACTAAGGGTTAGCCATCGGCACTGTCATCGTCAACAAGACCACCATCATCACCAACAGGAACTTAATGAGTACTTATGAAGGCAAAGCAACATGCGTGGGGTACATACAACAGTAGGCTAGGCGTGGCTCCTTTACTCAAGGAACTCACTCTCCATTCCAGGCAAACAGTAATCATAATAACAGAAAACATATACAGTCTTTGTTATGAAGCTCATGTAGCACATGGTACTGTGGGAATTCCAAGAACAAAGAGGATGCCTGGGAAGTAGGCCTGTATAGACAGACCTTGAGCATCCTTGATGATCCTGGTATCTTTCCAGATAGAAGCTCAGATGGTCTAGTAGGAAGGACTCAGAGTGAGCTCCATGCAACCCCAGGTATATGAGAGCATGATGAGCAGACATCAGATGCCCGCCGTCTACATGGGGTAAACTGGATACTGTACTATCCTGGGCAAGTTTGTCGCTGGCTCGTGATTCTGACACCATGAGGACAAGGGAACAGGTGCTTCTGGACCCAAATCATTTCAGTCCTCTTTGCAGATGCATGAAAACAGCTGTTTTCGAATTCAAAAATAGCATATTGTGCTACATAGAGCTTTTTGCATTTCAAAGGTTTTCCAAACATTGCCTCATTTGATTCTCTTGACAATCACATTAGATACACAAAGGATTATTTGCCCTGTTTGACAAATGCGGACTGAGTCACAAGAAGACACCTGATCATGGTCACTGGAGAATTGGGGGAGTGAGTCTTGGAACCCTTCCTGGTCAGCCTGTGGTCTATGGGGCTGAGAGGTGCCTGTTGTAGGCGGGTCTTAGCTGATTTATAGACCAATGGGGTAATTTTTACTGGGTTCTGCCAAGACTATGAGATGATTTGCAAGACATAAGAAGTGGATAGGGCTTCCCTGGTGGCGCAGTGGTTAAGAATCCGCCAGCCAATGCAGGGCACACAGGTTCGAGCCCTGGTCCGGGAAGATCCCACATGCCACGGATCAACTAAGCCCACGCGCCACAACTACTGAGACTGCGCTCTAGAGCCCGCGAGCCAAAACTCCTGAAGCCTGCGTGCCTAGAGCCCGTGCTCCGCAACAAGAGAAGTCACCGCAACGAGAAGCCCGCGCACCACAACGAAGAGCATCCCCCGCTCGCCGCAACTAGAGAAAGCCCGCGCGCAGCAACGAAGACCCAACGCAGCCAAAAATAAATAAATAAATTTATTTTTTTTTAAAGTGGATAAGTCTTGCAAATTTCAACCGATTAATTGTACTTCTGAAATTAAAAACAGCTAAAGTACCCCAAAGTATTAAAAACAGGGACTTGAGTATGCAGTTCGCGGATAATGAGGGTGCAATTTTCATTGCAGCGTTACTCACAATAGCCAAAAGGTGGAAACAACTCTAGTGTCCATCAGTAGTTGAATGGGTACATAAAATGCAGTCTCTACATACAAAGGAATGTCACTCAAACAAAAAAGAGTGAAGTTCTGATATATCCTGCAACATGGATAAGTTTGAAAAATTATACTAAGTGAAATAGGCCAGGCAGAAAGGACAGATGTTCTATGATTCTGCTTGTCTGAAATATGTAGAATAGGCAAATTCATTGAGAGAGAAAGTAGTTAGAGGTTACCATGGGCTTTGGGGAGAGGAAAAGGGACTTATTGCTTAGTGGTTAGGGATTTTCACTTTGCAGTGATGAAAAACTTTGGAATATAGATAGTAGTGATGGTTGCACAACGTTGTGAATGTACTTACTGCCACTGAATTATAGACTTAAAACTGGTTAAACTGGCAAATTTTATATTTTATATATAAATATCTATATCTACACACACACACTCAGGCAGACCTCATTTTACTATGCTTCAGTTTATTGTGTTTCACAGTTATCGCATTTTCTTTTTTACAAATTGAAGGCTTGTAGCAACCCTGCATCAAGCAAGTCTATTGGCACCATTTTTCCAAAAGCATTTGCTCACTTAGTGTTTCTGTGTCACATTTTGGTAAATCTCAAAATATTTGAAACCCTCCACCAGCAAAAAGATTTCAACTCACTGAAGGCTCAGATGGCGTTTAGCCAAATCAATAAAATCGGAAATGAAAAAGAAGTTACAACCAACATCGCAGATATACAAAAGATCATAAGAGACTACTATGAACAGCTATATGCCAATAAAATAGACAACCGAGAAGAAATGGACAAACTCTTAGAAAGGTACAATCTCCCAAGACTGAAACAGAAAGAAAAAGATACTGTGAACAGGCCAATAACCAGTACTGAAATTGAAACAGTGATTTTAAAACTCCCAACAAACAAAAGTCCAGGACCAGATGGCTTCACAGGTGAATACTATCAAACATTCAGAGACTAGTTAACACTTGTCCTTCTCAAACTATTTCAAGACATTGCAGAGGAAGGAACACTTCTAAACTCATTCTGTGAGGCCAGCATCACCCTGACACCAAAACCAGACAAAGATATCACAGAAAAAGAAAATTGCAAGTAAATATCACTGATGAACACAGACGCAAAAATCCTCAAAAAAAATTAGCAAACTGAAGTCAACAATACATTGAAAGAATAATACACCACGAACAAGTGGGATTTATCCCAGGGATGCAAGGATTTTTCAGTATCCACAAATCAATCAGTGTGATACAGCACATCAACAAACTGGAGACTAGAAACCATATGATCATCTCAATAGATGCAGAGAAAGCTTTTGACAAAATTCAACACCCATTTACGATAAAAACTTTCCAGGAAGTGAGCATAGAGGGAACATACCTCAACATAATAAAGGCCACATATGACAAACCTACAGCTAACATCATACTCGATGGTGAAAAGCTGAAAGCTTTTCCTCTAAGATCAGGAACAAGACACTCCTGCCACTTTTATTCAACATAGTGTTGGAAGTTCTAGCCACAGCAATCAGACAAGGAAAAGAAATAAAAGTAATCCAAATGGTAAGGAAGAAGTACAACCGTCACTGTTGGCAGATGACATGATACTATACATAGAAAATCCTAAAGACACCACCAGAAAATTAGCAATAAAGTATTTTAAAATTAAGGTATGTATCTTCTTTATTTAGACATAATGCTATTGCACACTTAATAGACTACAGTAGGCTGTAAACATAACTTTCATATGCACTGGGAAACCAAAAATTTCATGTAACTTGCTTTATTGCAATATTCACTTTGTTGTGGTGGTCTGGAACTAATAAACCCGTAGTATCTCCGAGGTACGCCCGTGTGCTGTGCGGGGGCGGGGGGCGGGGAGTGAGTGTGTGTGTTTAAAAACACAGCTATAGTAACTTTTTGTGAGGAAATGTTTTTAAAAAGTGAAGAGATGGCAACACAATGAATATTATAATTTTTGAGAAGCATGGTAGGTTCTTATATTTTTCATGAGAAAAAGCATTGATATCACAATACAGAGGTGATCTTAGTTTCACTTTAAGACTGATTATTTCTGTGCATTTATGAAACATATGCAGAGCACTGATGTGCGTAGAATATAGAAAAAGGCAAAGTCTCTAAAGAGATAACAATTTAACTTTTTGCAAGAAAACTCTGGCGTGTTTTTCACTCTGACAAATCAACTGGCGATAAGAAAGATGCGGGGGTCTTTGGTAAACTCGTTTATCCTTACATTCTCAAGAACCATTTGTCATCTGTTTTTCCCTGTCATACTGAAATACACCTCAAAGAAAATATAGCTAATTCCTCCATATTGTTTTTAAAATATATCTGCTCTTGATCAGTGTGCTAAGTATTTCATAGTTTGTATGCCGTAGGTTGGAAAAGAATAGATTCAGTTTTCCAAAACCATGGAACTGACATGAGCTCTTTTACAGTCACCGAGATGGGAGACAGTTTTGTCTAGTGATGGGGAAAAGAGGAAGTGATCGCCAGTTCCAGGTCTCCAGTCAGCCTCCAGCTTCATCAACAGCCTGGGGCAATTTCATCCTCTCTGCACTTCGAAGAGGCCATGAGTAAAATGGCTGTGATGCTTAACCCCCGGGCTGCATGTTCAGGACAGAGACTGAGCCTTGGGGTCCTTGGGACCATACAGGTCATGGGTGCTTCGGACCATTATGGAAGGTAGACCAGGCAATGCACTAGAGTTCCCTTAGGTAGGCAGCAGGGTCATCTGATGGCCTTGCAAGGAGATGGCCTTCATCTGTCAAGTGACTTCGAAAAGCACATTCTCCTCCAGGCGAGGGAATTATTGACAGGACCTGAATTTTAAGGCAAGGCTCCCAAATGTCCAGAGTCAGTGGCCAAGCGGCCTTCAAGCTCAGCCCTCACATGGCGCTGTCCCTCTCCCCAGGCCGTCTGTGCCTTCCTGGTGGAGCTTCACTGTGGCCTTGGGGACCGTCCAGCTACAGGGTCGAGGAAGCAGCTCTCCTCTCCTGGCGCTCCCTGGCCTCCCCAAGGCCACAGTCTCATTGTTCATTCCTGATGGCTGGGTTGCTTGTCTTAGGTTTGGACAAATCCTACTTAGCGCAAAAAGCCTCCCAAGTTAATAGTTTATGCCACTGGTTTAGGTAAATGCCATGTTGTAATGCATCTGGACAAATCGCATGGCGACCTATTCTCTGCCATTGTCATCTATTTTCCAAGAATTCTGTCCCCAGGAGAAGAAAAAAGAATAAACAGGAGCCGGGAGTCGCAGAGAGACCAGGCGCGTCGTCTGCCTCCCAGTGGGTCCGTCTGCGTGGCTGACTCAGACCGGTGGCCCAGCCACACTTCTGGAACCAGACTCCCCGAAGGCCCAGCAGAGGGGCTCTTGTCACTCGCCACCTTCCTTAGTTAAACAGCAGCAGCTGGCAGAGCAGGAAAAGCGAGATCAGCTGTGAGCAGGGGAGGTGGGTCGAGCCCTGCCTTTTGTAAGCAAGGTTGTCCAGAGATGTTCCTGCTCTTTTTGTCCCCGAATGACTGAGGCTATTAAAGGTGACAGGCAGCATCCATCCTGAAGATGTCTGGAGAGTGATGGAGGATTTGGCCACCACCATAGCAGAGATTTTCTTCTACAGAAAATGAGTCTGGTAAAAATGGGGCAAAGCCCCTGCCACCCCGAGGGGCACGACGGGTCTCCCCTGGATGCCCTGGCCGCTGTGCATCGAGAAGATCTGGTCCTCCTCCTGGCCACACACTGCGCCCCCGCCCCCCCCCGCGGCCCACCAGTCTTGAGCTCGTGATCTCTGGAGCCAGGAGAATTTTCCTCTGACTTCGGGACCCTGCTTCTCCGAGACTCATCAAGGGGTGTGATTTTCATCCGCTGTCCTCACTCGAGGCAACCCAGCAAGTGAGCTGTGCTGTGTGAACCTCCTGCCCAGAGGTGAGGAAGGGGTGTGAACAGCGGTGGCGGACAAGCGGACGACAAGACCTGGGAAGGCAGGACCGGTGAACTGGTCTTGGGGTCGGGGTGCCGCCATGCCTACCTGGCAACGTGAAGCAGTGACTGCATCACCCCTCCCCCAGATGCACCAGCCGCCCGTTTCCCTTGTAGGGGCCGAAGCCACGCCCAGAGGACTCAGAGTGGGGGCACTGGGGCGGCCCGCGCTCTGCTGTGGACTCGCTGAGGGACCTCAGACCAGGACCCTGCCACCTGCCTGTGCACCCGCCGCCTTCAACAACCGCTCTTCTCGAGAGGGGAGATGATTTATGGCTTTGCCCACTTTTTAAGGCCGGTTTGAATGATGATGATGTCGTAGATAAAGGCATATCATAAGTTCTCTCCGTGGGAGCCATGATTTGTCTAAAGCAATTTCATCTAGATGATGAATCCCTCCACGTTTCGCTCCCTGCAAGTGGCAGGGAAAAAAAAGCCTCTGTAACAATGAATGTTTCAACAGTTATTTATCGAGCACCTACCGTTTGAAGCGCCTGTGTTAGTGAATAAAGCAGCTTTCAAATTTTTGCCCTTTTGGAGTTGGCATTCTAATGGATACTTAAATGGGGCTCCACATAGAGTGAAATGACAGGAAAAGTTATACGCAGAACATGAAAATCATGGGCCAATCAGGAAAGACTGATTTTTAAAAATTAGTGCAGCGTTCCCAGGCTCTGCCACTCTGAGACCGACAGACTCTTGTCTCTCTCTCTCTCTTTGTACTTGTAAAATTCAGTGAATACAATGTGTCAGGAGTGCAGACCTATTTGAAGAAGGAAGCTTGTAGAATGGCAGAAAAAAGGCATTTCAGGGCAGACGCTGATGAAAGAAGGAGAAAAATGCACCGCGAGCGAAAGCAGAGCCTGGTGACAGAGAAGTGATGGAGGGATGGCTTACAATAGAATATCTGGGTGAAAAATAAAACGCTGTCATCAACCGAGGCAGAAGAATATTTCATAGACTTGATAAATCATCCAGACGCTGGCTCCCAACTCCTGGACGTAGGATGAAGCTCTCCGCGTGGGATGCGTCGCAAATGCAGGCTAATGGTCACCGGGCCAGTGACAAAGAGTCCTTCCCCTCTGAGTTCCATCTTTGGACCAGTGGCTTGCAGGGCACTGACGGTACCTAATTCACAGTGACGGAGGCACTGCGCCCCTTTGAGCTGGTTCAGTCCTCTCATTGCCTCAGGGGCCACCGACATTTAGGGAGCGCCTACTGTATGCTAAGTACTAGGTGTGGTGGCACAAGAATAGCAGTGAACAGGGCTGGCAGGCCGCTGCCTCTGCGGGGCCCAGGCTGCGGTGAACAAAACTGGAAGGTGGTGGCAGTGACCTGCCCAGACTCACACAGCCTGTGCAGGTGGCAGACCGTGCACGGACGCCAGGGAGCACCATGTCCTTACCTGACTTCAGAGAGCGTCACTGACATTGAGTTTGTAGGTATTTACTGTTGCCCAGCAACCCCAGTCCAGAGTCCGTAGAACACAGTGTGAATTGGGACCCTGCATTTGCGCAGTGTGCAGGGTACTTAGTCCATTCGGGCTGCTGTAACAAAAATACCATGGACTGGGTAGCAAATAAACAACAGAAGTGTTTTTCTCACGGTTCTGGAAGCTGGAAGTCCAAGATCAAGGCTGTGGCATAGACCGTGTCTGGTGGGGGCCAGCTTCCCGGTTCATAGATGGCAGTTTCTCAGTGTGTTCTCAGGCGGTGGAAGGGGCCCCCAAGGTCTCTTATCAAAGGGCACTGGGCTTCCCTGGTGGCGCAGTGGTTGGGAGTCCGCCTGCCGATGCGGGGGACGCGGGTTCGCGCCCCGGTCCGGGAAGATCCCACGTGCCGCGGAGCGGCTGGGCCCGTGAGCCGTGGCCGCGGAGCCTGCGCGTCCGGAGCCTGTGCTCCGCAACGGGAGAGGCCACAACGGTGAGAGGCCCGCGTACAGCAAAAAAAAAAAAAAAAAAAAAAGGGCACTAATCCCACTCCACCCTCATGACCTAATCACCTCCCAAAGGTGCCACCTCCAAATGCTAGCACATTGGACTTAGGTTTTAACACATGAATTTTGGGGGACACAAATGTCCATCCCCGAGCAGGCACTGGATCTAAGTGTCCTGAATCCTGAGCTTCTCTTGTTCCTTGAGCCGTACTGACCAGATTAATCAAAATAAGGAACCAAGGAATCCTTGGGTTGAAATACAACAGTTGGAGAACATATAACCCTTGGTAGAATGACCAGGTGGGGAGGACATTGAAAAATAAATGAGGTGTGATCATTACAGTTTATCCCCATCGTTACAGAATTGCTTATTAGTAAGTTCCGTGTGGTACAAACAAAAGGTGAAAATGTGTGACAGATGTTTCTAACGTTGGCAGTACCTTGCTTTGGGGCTTCCAGAGAATTATTTGTGTTACTGCAGCTAAATGTGTCCAAAGAAAATGGATCAACTCTTAATTGGCCAACGTGTTCTTTCAAGTCGACCCTGATATGCAATTTTAACTTTTCTTTTTTATCCATCCCCACCGTTTTACTTCAGACACTTCTTTTTTCTTGCTTGGACGGCTCCAAAAACTTCCTAAACTGCTATCTCTGTCCTAGTTCATTTTCCACATGCTGAAAAGAGACATTTCTAAATGGCAAATGTGCTCATGACATTTTATTGCCTACATTTTTTTCCAGTTGTCTGCAGGGTGGAGTTTGTCCCTTTAATGAAGAGGGTCATCGTAATCCGAGCCTTGCCCAGTCCATGGTGCCTCACCCACACTGCACCCCAGCACCCTAGATTCCCTGCAGCCCCTCAAAGGACCTTCTTGTGCATTGCCACCCTTTATTGGTACATGGGTCCCACTGCTCTGTCGCTTCTCCACTAGTCCACCCGGCCCCCTTTCATCCCAGTGGGACATCCTACAGAAACCTTTGAGGACCACAGGTCCACTGCTCCATCTCTGGACACACTTGCCTTCGCATTCATCTCGTGATACGGTTTGTTTGTCTGCCTTCCCACTAGACTGGGTGTCCTTCAAAGCCGAGGTTGTGCTTTTTCTGTATCTGTGTTTCCCCAGTGTCCCAATAAGCCCTGGTATATAGTAGATGCTCAATAAATGTCTGGGAATTAAATGAGAGAGACAAAAAAAGTGACCAATCAGGGTTGTCCAATAATAATCTCTTGTTTTGAATGGAATCAAAACTCTCAGCAAGTTGAAAACTGATGTTGGGCTTTGGGAACCTGAACTAGTTTGCAGTCACTCCTTCCCTAAAAAACCTGTGTGAATTCCATCTGACCCCCAGGACAAGAGGGTCATTGGGGTAGGACTAGCCTTGGGCATCCTTAGGCGTCAGTCTGTACGGGGACCTTTCACTTGCTCATCACTACCACCAAATGATAAATTGGAAGCCAACTTGGGCTTGAAAAGAAGGCTTCTGAGTTTGCATGAATTCAGGTTCCTGAAAAGGAGAATCAGATTGGCCTGACTCTTCACATGGGTTATATGGCTATAGATTGGCTGTCCTTGGGTCAGGCCTCAGACCCTGGTCCTATCACCCATGACATGGTATTCTTGTCTCGTCCTACATGACGTGGTATTCTTGTCTCGTCCTAAGAGGGATACTCAGGGGTTTCCATCCAGAATGAACCTAATGATGGACATATAGGTATTTTCTGTTAGAACATAAACCCTCAAGAGAAGGAAAACGTATTCCTTCCTTAATACTCCAGTATCAGTGAGTAATATTTGACTCCATTCCTTTTTAGAGGTATAGCAAAAATCTGTACCCATCAGAAGACCATACTTCATCTGAAGGATGAGGAGGCTTTCTGAAAGCTGCTGAAAAGAGTCAGGGAAGAAGGTAGCCCTGAATCTAGAAATGATTTTCCCGAGTTTCTTCAAGTTAGTGCTTCTGGTGGGGTAGGTCTGTTAACTTGATCCACTGACAGGATCTCAATACTTGGTTAATGTAGAGATACGGGGTGTCTTAACGTCTCTGTCAACTGTATCTGTTCTCAATAAGTTTATGAATAATAGCAACCACAAAGGATAAAAACATAATTGTGATTTTGAAGTCTCAATGAGGAAAATCCTTTAAAATTGGAGCCTTTCTGGTCCCTGTGAATTTTGCCACATCCACCGTACTCTTTCCTGCCTGTCATCCTACTCGGGATGGGCTTTGAGAAATCGTCAATCATGGAGGTTTCAATCTTGCATCCTGTATGAGATGTGGCTCAAACTCAGCTAATTTCCTGGTGTAATATGTTCATCACAAGGGCGATCTTTCTATTCAGTGTTCATCTGAGCGTCTTTGTAAGAGACATAATTCATTCATTCAGGGGTGCTTTTTCTCCATCGCATGCAGACCCTTTTGGGATAGTGGCATGTTTTGTACATGGACGTTTTGAAAAGGGGAAATTACTTGTGTTGGGGCCTGAGGCTGCTTAAGGATCTGGCTCTGGTGTCAGTTTCTGAAGGCTTCCTGCAGAAGCTACAGGGTCAGAGCATTCTCAGAAAGGGAGAGAAATAAAAGGGAATAATAAAAGGGAATCGTGGGCCCATGGACAGGCACAGTTTCTCTTATAGCTCTTAGAACAGTGGCTTTCTAACATTTCACAGGTGACCCCATTTCACAAAGGTTTCACAAAATAATACCCTTACTAAGAGCCGTATCCGCTTATATTTTCTATTTTATTCTGCTTCCTCTCTTTCATTGATGGTTGACACAATAAGTGACAGAATACATTTCACAATGTAAATCTTGTTTTTCATTTTCTTAGGAGGGCAGTTGTCTTCATGAAGTCGTTTCTGTGTCGCCCAACAAGTAGTTATCTTTTCTGTTTCTTGGGGGCTGGCAGAGAGTCTGACTCCCAGTCAGTACTCAATGGCAGATATTCTTATTCTTATTCGATAGGCTGGGCTCTAATTCGTAAGGACTTCTGCTTAGTTCTAATTTTCAGCAAACGAGACTCTTGAAAAAGACGTAATAAGGCACACAGGACCTTTTAAGCTTGTCTGATGAATCGAGGAACTATATCTTCCTCATGTGTTTCATTGTTGATTTCTAAAATGTAAGACATTTCTTTTCTCTTTAGTGGTCATTGTTCTTCCCTTTTCATTCTCTCTCCTTGAAAAGTGGTCATCTGTAGTGAGGGACTCGGTGGATCCAGTATTTTAAGCCGGGGAGCCCTCTGTCTCAATGACATGTGGCTCTTGTCGGGGGGTATGGGGAGGACAAGTGCCCTGGCTGGATGCTGAAACAGGGGTGGGGCAGGATGGAGCCCCAAGTTCTCGGGAAGCCTCTTCTCCCAACCTCGTCACCTTGGCAGCCACTCCACCTGACATTTCCTCCTGTGCATGCGGTTCCATCCTCCTAGGGCAGTCTACATCCACGTTTCCATCTCTCAGTGATCTGCGAACTGTGTCCATACTACCCCGTGAGGCTCAGGCAGGAACTCTGTGTTGGGATTCTGTCTGAATGTCTTTGCTGATAACGAGTTGCCTAAAATGAACGATCTGGTTCTGACCTCTCCTGGTGCTCATGTAAAGAAACACTCTTGTCCTCTGAATTTCAGTGGAGGTGACACTCAAGTTTTCCCAAAGTTCTCTCCCTAACACACCCATTTTTCTGTTGTTTCCTGTGTGCTAAGCACTGAGGATACAAAGAAGACATGTCCTTAAGGTGACCTCAGTCCAGCAATGAGAAGAGCTGCTGATTTAGCCCCTCCTCTGTGTCCACTGGTTTACAGAGTTGACCTAATTTAGCTGTGACCATACTCTACCAGCCCACTGTTGTGTGCATTTAACAGCTGAAACCTGGACTCAGTGGCTTGTACACAGACAGCAAGGGAACAGACCTGGGATTTGCAAATAAGAAATTATTCTGACGTTAAAGCTCCTTCCTTGAACTGATATGCAGCCCTTCATTTTACCTTGGCCTTGCCCTGGAGAAACCCACAATGGGGCTAGGAAGCCAGGAAGGGAAGTGGACGGTGGTGCTGTGATGTAACAAGACTTCACACAAGTGTGGGACATAAAAAGTGTGATGGGAGAACAAGAGGCAAGGGATGAAGTCTAGGGGGAGGTAGGAGGTGGCATTTGAACTGGGCATTGAAGGATGTATAGGAGCTCATCAGATAGGAGGGGTTGGGGTGGAACTAGTGCTCCTTCTCTGGTGGAAGACATGTTTTCTTTGACCCTCGTTTTTCATGCCCACGCTTTGATATTACCTTCCAAGAGAAAATACCAAGTGTCTTAGAGTGCCATTTTTTATATGCATCTCCAATTTGAAGTGGCCCGTTTGGGTGTCATGTACACCGTCATTTACACTCAACTCCAAAGCCAAGTCGGATGTGTTTTGCAAAGTTGGACAATAGTGATTTCACTGACGGATGCTTCTCTGGGAATTGTCTGCAGGAATCTGCTTATTTCTTTCTTTGATGTTGAAAACGAAGCAGGAGAACTTGGAGGCTTGGAGGGACGTGTTATATAAGACATATCCTCCTCTGTGGGTATGAAAACTCTTCCTGACCTGGATCCTATTGCTACACAGCCACACCTGGGCCAGATGGCAGGGGGGTGAGCAGAGGTCCTGGGAAACCAGAGAGGATGTGAAACGCACACCAGGAGGATGACCCAGAGGCTCCCTTGAGGACATCTGTCCTGAGGCACCACTGATGACAACGTGACAGCAGGAAAATCTGAGTCCCCCGCCACATCTGGTGTTACCCAAATAACAGGAGAGCTTGTTCCCAGCTGGCCTCCTGAACAGCCCCAGAGAGATCAACTGGGGCCGTCAACAAGGCATCTGCCGAGTTGCTGTTGCCCAGGTCATCCTGGCGGAATGAGGCACTCAAGGAGGAGCAGGCAGTGCCCAGCCATGACCTGCCAGCTCAGGTGGCCGACCTGACCTGCCTGGGTGCCAGGGCGCCCTTGCTCTCTGGTCGGGTTTCAAGGTGCGAGATGGGTCGGGGGGAGATGTGAAAGGCAAAGCAACCGGAATGGAATTAAGCTACTTCGCGATGAAGCGTACACATTTTTAAGTGAGGTTTTCAAAATGCCACAGAGTTTGTATTGCATCTGGTTCCCCTGACCGCTGAGTTGAGGCTGCCATCTGATAGCCGGGAGTGAACATAAATGTGGGATGGTTTCAGAGTTTTTTTGCATAATGGCAATTTTCAGAAATTTGATTATCAACCTTGGAATATCTACCTGGACTCACAGAATAGAATTTTCCAGCTGGAAAGTATTTAGGGAATATGTAATTTAGAGAGTGTGGTCCATCTACACAGAGAGCAGAGAATGGGACTTAGATGTAGATTCACACCAGGCCCGTCAATCAAACAACTACCTGTGTGACCTTGGGCAAATGAGGCTCTCTCGAAGCCCCCATTTCCTTATCTGTAAATTAAGAATTAGACAGTTATTTCCAAGGATTATCGGGAGAGTTAAGTCAGATGGTACGAGTGATCATGCAGGGCTACCGAGGGCTCTCGATACCATTTTATTTTGACTTTTCTCCAGCCTGTTTACAGGTGAGGAAGCTGAGGTTTATGGAGGTGAAGTTGATATCGCGTTATCATCAGTGGTCCAAGCAAAGCCCACCCGTCTTCCTCCTTCCTTCTTTTCCTCCCTCCTACCCTCTTTTTTCCTTATTCAGCTTGTAATTTATTCCCCTTTTCCTCCCAGTATCAGCAAACATTATACCACGTCTGGTGGGTAGCTTTTAGTTGGTATGTATTTTTGCAGAACACGTAATTTGTACGAATGTATTTTTATTTGTTAAAAGGTTTGAGTTTATGTGTATATGCTTATGCTTTTTGTGTACACATATTTATGTAAATATATATTTACATATATATGTATATGTATATGTGTGTAAATATGTATTTTTGTTTCTTATTTTTTGCCCTAAGCACTGTGTTTATAATCCATCCATGCTGCTCTGTGTACACATTACCTTGCTGCTCAGCACTGCTTAGCTCTGCATGGTGTGCACTGCATGGTGTGTGTCCAGAGCATTCTACATAGCCCTCCACGAGGATGGGCACCCAGGTGGCCTCCAAACCCCCTCCCTACCAACACCATCACATCTTTCTCCTTGTACTTCCTAAGGCAGGACCAAAAGGCATTTATTTGTTCCAAGTTTCCCTCTCCTATTAGGCTGAGAGTCCATGAGAGCAGATTGCCTGATTTTTATACAAAGCACCTAGCACATAGTAGTATCTCAGTAAACACGGGGCCGTTGGCTTCTCGGGCAGCTGGACACGTCGGCTCAGGACAAAACGCCCAAGGCCTCATCTCCAGGAAGAGTGACTAGTATTACTTTACCTGATAAAGGTTCATGATCAACCAGGGAAGCATCTTTTAGGAAAAGATGAAAATCATTCAAATGGGGCTTGTCATTGAGTTCCTTTGAATACACGATATTATGCATTTATCCAAACAAATAATTTTGAGCACTTACTCTAAGTAATGGAGGTATGAATTATGCACACCGTTTGAACGCTTTCAGGACTCCCAAATCCACGGGTGATTCCCGCTTCCAGGACACTGACCCCCATTCGATGGAACTGGGGTGGCATTTGGAGAGGATGCTGTGAGGTGGCACACAGGGGAGGGTGTGTGGAGGCTCCTGGGTCAAGCCCCAGTCTCTCTCCAGAAAAGGAGACACCCTGACAACAGTGGGAGGTGAACTGTTTCATAATTAGTGGAAACTCTTGTCTTCCTGCAAGGTATGTCTTCTAGGCTGATGGGAAAAAGCCTTAGGACTATTTTCCTACGGCTTTCCTTTCGGGGGTGGGAGGAATGGTCTACTTTGATACAAGATTCTTTTTTCTATTGATTTTGTGATTCTGAGTGAGCCAACATAACTGTAATTGACATGTAACAGAGTTACTCCAGACCTGGGGTCTGCAAACTTTTTCTGCAAAGGACCAGATAGTAAATATGTTATACTTTACAGGCCACCTGGCCTCGGTCATAAGTTCAACTCTGCCACTGTAGTGCAAAAGCTCTCATTAGATAATGTGTAAGTGAACGGGCTCAGCTGTGTTCCAGTAAAACTTTATTTTAAAAAACAAGATGTGGATCGGATTTGGCCCAGGGGCCATTGTTGGATCCTGATTTGGAAACTCATTTGCTACATCTAGAAAACAACATAAATTTAGCAGGTCTGTGAAGACAGATCAGCTCCTGTTTCTTCCTAATTTAATTGGCTATAATTTTAGGGGGATACTCTTAGCAAAACTGTTAGAGGAGTAATGCAAAGGGAAGACAGAAGAGGAATTTGTACTGTATTCATTTGAGCTCAGCTTGGTTGTGCATGACAGAAAACCTAAGTAATGGTGGTTTATGTGAGAGAGGTTTCTTTTCTCTCTCCTGTAGATACAGTTTGGAGGTAAACAGCCCAAGAATCTGATGGCTATTCTATTTCCTCCTGTGAATGGTCTTGGTTTCATGATTCAAGAGTGCAGCAAGCATCCCGGGTAGAGAGATGGGAAAAAGGGGGAGGAGAAGAATAGTATATTCAGAATATTCACCCTGACAGATGCTTTACCAGTCACTTCGACTCATAGCATGTCATAGTTGAGTTTATGTGTCAGTGTGGCCATGGTAGCCAGCTTTTGGTCAAACTAGATGTTGCTGTGGAGGACTGGGGTTTTTTAATGTGATTAACATTTATATCAGTAGACTCCTGAGTAAAACAGATTACCCCTCACAATATGGGTGGGCTTTGTCCAATCAGTCGAAGGCTTTAAGAGAAAAAAGACCAACCTCCTTGGAGGAAGAGGGAATTCTGCCCCCGAGAGCCTTTTTCCTGGGTTTCCAGCCTTCTGGCCTACATGGCCCTACCCTGCAGCTTTCATATTTGCAAGCCGCTGCAATCAAATGAGCCAGTCCCTTAAATTCCTTAAAATACTCAATCTCTCTCTCGCTCCACACACACACACACACACACACACACACACGCACGCACGCACGCACGCACGCACACATCCTATTGGTTCCGTTTCTCTAGAGAAACCCAGTCTTCAGGAAACTTACCCACTTTTCCTCCCCCTTGGTAATTTTCAGTATGTATCTATATGAGCTCTTTTTCTAAACTTGCTTCTTCAGATCCTGGCTGAACTCTCCAGGGAATCTTACCTTTCTGCCCATATTCAGTTTTATTTTCAGGGAACTGTAAGTTAGAAGTGGCTTCTCTTGCAGATGGTTAATGCTAAAAAAAACTTCAAAATCTTCAGGGATCCTACTCTAAGGACATTTTCATCCCTACCTTACAGCAATGAGGCAGCCAGCGTGTCTGTCTCTTGGCAGTTTTGCTGTCTGCACATAGTAGGTGCTTGATAAAGACCTGCTGATGGAGCGAGTCGTGAAGCAAAGCTGTTTTAGCTGATTGGCTACTCTGGGCAAGGTGAGCGGAAATCAGAGGAGTGAGAAGTGGCCTGGAGCTGCAGCGGGACCCAGGCTTGCACATCCATAAACAAACCTAACCAGCCGAGCCTGTGGCAGCCGCCCATCTTGGACACACCTGGATGGGAGAGAAGGATGAAGGCTGAATCGCGCCCACGTGCACAAGGCTCCATCCAGGTGCACCTGCTCAGGACTGCTGTGCTTTGGGTCCACGCAGGGAGGCTGACTGCAGGCTCTGAGAGGTTTCTGGTAGCACCGGGCAATGGGGCCAGTGGGAATGGGAGGTGGAGCCATGGCAGGGTGAGCATTTGGTGGCAGCCTCCCTGGCAGGCAGGCTGCCACGCTCTGCCAGGCTCAGCTGCCTGTGTCCAGCAAGTGCAGTGAAGAGCTGGCGGGGCTGAGAAGCAGGCGTCAGGGTAGCCCCTGCTCGGTGCTCCAGGAAGGTGCTCGGCTACAGAATGAAGATGCCCCGCTTGCGCTGGCTTCTCTCTGCCCCCTTGGTACAGGGAGCGCTCACCCGGGAAGGGCTAGGTCCATACTGCTCTCCAGATCCTCCCTAGAGCCACACGAGGGACTCGCCCAGAGTGAGGCCTTAGTGAGACCACTTCAGCTGCCTGCCGCTTTGAAGATGCTGGGATGTTTGGGAGCCTTACTCTTGTTTTGAGGAACTCTGCCATTTACTACTGACCGTGTGACTCTGGAAGAGCTGCTTAATTGTTTCAAGCCTCAGTTTCCTCATCAGTGAAATGGGGTAACAGTAGGTGTTAGGGGATGAATTGTGTCCCCACCCTACCTTTATAACTTGAAGTCCTAACCCCCAGGACCTCAGAACGTGACTGTATTTGGAGACAGGATCTTTTAAAAGGTGATTAAGGTAAAATGAGACCACTGGGTGGCCCCTAATCCCATAGGCCTGGTGTCCTTGTGAAGAGAAGAGAAGATCAGGACAGACACACACACAGAGGGACCACCATCTGCAGACCAAAGAGAGAGGCCAACACTTTGACCTTGGACTTCTAGTGGTACTTTGTTGTGGCGGCCCTAGCGGACTAATGCCATGGGTATCTAAGAGATGTTTAAGGATCAGTTAAGATAATAGGTATCAAATGCTCAGTGGCCTTCCTGGCACAGACTAGCTCAGTATTCTCAATATTCTCCTCTGCACGCATTTCAAGGCAGTGTGGTATGGTGGCCCCTGGCCTGCACGCCGGGGTTTAGGTTGGGTACTTACTTGTCGGGTAACCATGGGTTTCATAAATTCTCTAAATGTCAATTTTTTCTTTTGTAAAATGGGGGAATCGCAGGGCCTGCCTCACAGAGATGCCGGGCTTGGGCGCATAGCACAGGGCAGTACCAGGCAGCAACTGTTACTGTCATTATTATGCAGTAGCTAAGCGTTGACTTTCTCCCTTTGCTAAGGATGGCTGCTATCAACTGAATGTTCACTGAGGTTCGGAGAGAAGGGTGCAGGACACACTTCAACTTAAAGGATAAACTTGGGCAGGGTGTTTTTCTTCTAGAGGGATACTGATTAATTTTAAAGCATGGAAAAAAGGCAGCCCTTTCTCTCTCTTAGGGGTCTACCCTCTTAACAGATTGTTTTTTAGATTTATTTTTGTTGTTGTTGTTTTAGTGGGAGTATAGTTGATTTACAATGTGTTAGTTTCAAGTGTACAGCAGTGATTCAATTATACATACACACACATATATATTTTTTCAGTTTCTTTTCCCTTATAGGTTATTACAAAAGATTGAGTATAGATCCCTGTGTTATACAGTAGGTCCTTGTCGGTTATCTATTTTATATATAGTAGTGTGTATCTGTTAATCCCAATAGATTTCTTTATTGAGGTAACATGGGTTTATAACACCACGTTTCATGTGTACAACGTATCTCGCCTTCTGTGTCCCCTGCAGTGTGCTCACCACCAGAAATTTAGCTTCCATCCATTTTGCCCCTCCCCCTCCCACTCTGGTAACCACTACTCTGTTCTCGGCATCTATGTGTTTGTTTTTGTTTGGTTTGTTGATTTATTTTTCATTGTTTGCTATCCTCCACACTTGACTGAAATGATATGGTATTTGTTTTTCTGTGACTTATTTCAGGTAACAGATTTTTAAGTGTACAGTGCAGCACTGTTCACTAGAGTTGTGATGTTTACAGCAGCTCTAGAACTTTGTCATCTGGCAGAATGGAAAGTTTATCCACGTTGAATAGCCGCTCCCTGCTTCCCTCGACCCCCAGCCCCTGGCAGAACCATTCTACTCTCTGCTTCTGTAAGTCTGACGATTTTAGATTCCTCTGTAAAAGTGGAATCATGCAGTATTTGTCCTTCTGTTACTGGCACATGTCACTCAGCAGAAGGTCCTTCAAGTTCATCTGTGTTGTCTGGCTTATTAGGAAGCCCTGCCCTTTTCTCTTTGAAAAGCAGTCAAAGTCAAGTAGGCAGAAAAGTTGGCCTCTGGACACCTGGTGCCAGAAAAGCCCGTGGAAAGGTTCCGAGTGGCACCACCTGGCCTGTCCATCCGCCAGCCATTCGCGAGCTGTACCACCCAGTGGCTCTTGAAGAGAGAGTGGCTGAAGTGGGGGGAGGGGCTGGTAGGGCAAGTGCCCAAGTGATCTGATGATCTGATGCCAGCAGGAGACTTCGTTGAAGTATCAGGTACAATCTTACAAATGTGCGTGAACTTCGCATTACATCCATATTCATTTTAGATGTAAAATAACATTTAGGGTCGTCATTGAGAAATAAAAGAGAAGTGCCCCAAGGGTTTCACGTCAGTCCCCACCAGACACAGCTGAGCACCCGGGGGTACCACCCGGGGGTACCACCGAGTGAGTTAGGCCCCGGGTTCTGGAAACCGTGAAGAGGAGGCAGGTCCTGCTTCCTTTTGCTTCTCCCTGCCCCCCGTCGGTGTCCCTGTCCTTGGATATCAGTCCTGGGTGGCGTTCATGGCCCCCACAAGTTAGCGGTGGATGCTTTTGGAGATGTTAACAGATGGTGGTTTAAGATTTGACCCACCCCAGGGGTTTTGATTTAAGAGGAAACCCTGGAGGACAGACCAGTTCTGAGATGCTCAGCAGTGAACCATTTTGCCGCAAGGGCTGCTGGTCTCACCCATCACCGAGGTCCCCCCCCCCCCCCCCGGGGCTGCTGTGGTCCAGGTGTGCGAGGGGAGGGCGGCTGCTCACCTCACTGCCCAGGTCTCCTCTCTGAGTCTTTGCTGCTGGGGCCTCGATGGCAGGTTTGCTTGGGGACCTCACACCGCAGTGACCCCAGCTTTCCCTCCTTAGAAACCCGTAACTGGGCAACGACCCCCCTGAGGGTTTGTGGGGCCTGGCACACGCCCTCCAGCCCACACTGGTGATAAGCTACGTCCCAGACACCCTGGGAGCAGGCCACAAGCGCAGGGACCCACGCCACTGCTGTTCCCATCGCGGAAGCTCCCCGTCCTGCAGGGACGTCTAAATCAAAGGCAAACACAACACAAAGCAAAGCCTGACTGTGGGACAAGGCTCTGACACGGGGTTTCCCTCTTCGTACGCTCGGCCAGGCCAGGCAGGCTGCAGCTGCCCATCCTGACCTTTGGGTATCTGTGCCCAGGCCGTCGTGGAAGGCGCAGGCAACTCTGCACTGTCTGGACGCAACTGTCAACTCTAGGGAAGGGCACAGCGCCTTGGGTCTTGCCCGTGTGCGTGTCTGTTCCTGTCAAATGACTGGGGTCAGGGGGTCAGGGAAGGCTCAGGGCAGAGGGGAGTCTTCTATGAGACACCTTTCAACTAGATAGAGACCTACCTCGCCTTCTCCCTCCAGGGAACTGCACTGGCTTCGCAGGGGCAAAGGCAAGACAGACCAGCGGCTCGGGATGGACTTCCTTACTGAGAGCGCTTGTCAGGGCTTGGGGGGTGGGGGGTGAGGGCTCCGCTCCCCCAGGCCGGTGAGTGTCTGTGGCCAGAAGCCCTTTGGTGGAGGCAGAGGCTCAAGGCAGGGAGGAGACAGACAGGTACCCACAGAGGACACCTCACACACAGGGGCAGCAGAAGACCCGTGCGCATGGAGCTGCCTGGAGTTTCTGGAAGGCCCAGGTATCCCCACCTGCAAGCGCTTAGCTCATCAAGCTCGGAGTCCCCCAGCGCGTTTCTCCTCCACCAGCGGCTCCGTCCGCCCAGGGTCAGTACCAAGCTCAAGGACATCAGGCCGGGAGAGCCCGACGGCCGTCTCTGCCCCTGCTTTCTCCTTGAGCTCGGGGCTCGGCAGGGAGCCCTTGCGCTCCTGTAAGGTCACCCCATGGGCTTCTTCCTTTCTTTGCTTCTTTTAAGCAACAGACACCCTTGAAGTCCTGGCTGATGTTCACAGAGAAACAGAGGATTCTTTGAGTTAAAAAGATGGAACATAATAAGTTTTCTGAATTTTAAGGAAAATAAACGCCAAGATTTCCATAGCTAGCGATCCAGGAGAAAAAGACAAACCCCCCGGGCAAACAGAAAAGAAGCCATTCTCTGGTGCCCACGGGCCACCTTCCTCCCCAAAGGCCCTGCGCTGGGCAGAGTGAAAAACAAGGCACCTCGCGTGCGGCCCCTTCGCGGCCCCGCCCCGGTGGGACCCGCCGGCAGCGCTGCCGCCGCGGCGCAGGTCCGGCCACCTGGGCAGGTTGGCGACAAGCTCCCGGGCCTGTGGCCGCGCCGCGCCGGGGTCCCCTCCCCGCGCCGGCGCCCCCTGCCCGCCGGGGACCCCTGCCCAGCCCCCTCCCCTCCCCGCGGCCACGGCCCGAGCATGCGCCGTGCGCCGCGGGAGGCGGGTGGGAGCGGCGCGCGTCGCTCGGGTCCCCTTCCTGCCCCGCGCCGCCACTTGCCGGTTGCTAAGCAGTTGTCGTTGTTTCTGTGGCGATTGCAGAGGCTGTTGCTAACTGGAGAAGCCCCGCTAAAAGCCGCAGCGTCTCCCCTTTCGGAGCCGCTCTCTGCTCCTTGCATTGAAAAAGAAAACTAGGCTGCTCTGCCCGCTGGTGCTCCCCCACCCTGCCCCAGTGGCCGTGTGATTTGGGAAGCATGGACTAAATCCCAGCCCTCCCGCCCAGCGGACTCCGGTGACCCCAAACCCCCGGGCAGATCGCACCTGCCGCTGTGCCTGTGTGCGCCCTGGACGGGAAACCATGACCACCGCCAAGGAGCCAAACGCTTCAGGGAAGTCCATGCAACAGCAGGAGCAGGTAATGCTGCTCTCGGGAGTGTGCCCGCGCCTCGGTGTGCGTGTGCGTGTGCGTGTGAGGGAGTCGGGGCGGCGGGGGGGGCGTTGTGCCTCTTGAATGATTTTGTATTTGCACCACTGTAGCCACCTGAGCCACGGAGCTGGCCCCTGAGAAAAAGTGCCGAGCGTTCAGGGAAGTCCATGCAACAGCAGGAGCAGGTAATGCTGCTCTCGGGAGTGTGCCCGCGCCTCGGTGTGCGTGTGCGTGTGAGGGAGTCGGGGCGGCGGGGGGGGCGTTGTGCCTCTTGAATGATTTTGTATTTGCACCACTGTAGCCACCTGAGCCACGGAGCTGGCCCCTGAGAAAAAGTGCCGAGCGTGTGCTCCGGGGTCTGCCTTTGTCCTCTCCCCCACTTCTGTTTTTGAGCGATCCCGGGTCCATCAGTAATGCATGTGGGCAGGGAACATCTGGAGAGGTAAACTTGATGTGTAGGGACCTGAGGACAAAGGCCACTCTCAGAGCTGCCAAATTTAGCATGTCAGTTGTGAAGGTTGCCAACTATAATACTTCGTAATCTGGGGGTGGGGAGGGGGTGATGGAGGAAGTGGCTAGTGCCAAACCCCCTCCCCCCAAATAATTCAGCTTATTCTGACTCTCCAACAGGACTTTGCTTTGGTTCTAACACAAGTCAGAAGAAGACATATGAGCTGTGTTTAAAGGACTTTTTCTGGATACCTGTGTCTCTTTTTCCTGCTTTTTCCCCAGTATGTCTGAAGGTACTAACAAATCTCTGCTGTGCATCCTGGCATTTAGAGCGTGCAGACTCTCCCAGCTAGAAAAGCCAGAAGGTGCACAGTTAGGATCAAGAGGGGCCCCGGCTGAGAAGTAGCAGGTCTTAAAGGGCTGACAAAGGTGTTCAGGACCGCACTGGTGTCCCCGTATAGCAGCGGACCACCACGGCTCCCCCTGCCCTGAAGAGGCCCAGCATCTGCAGAGGCTCAGGAAGTAAAGGGGAACCAGCAAGCTGTTATCTTGTAATTCCCTTCTCAAAAGATCTTGAGGGTTCTTATCTTTTAATCACTGCTTAGTTCTCCTCTGGCAGATCATTAAAATAGATCCTGGGAGACACCAGTAGATTATCAAAGCAGCTCGCTCAGGCTTGGTAAATCAAGAGCATGAGCTGATTTTCCCTATTTATTTTAGGGGTGTTGTTAGCTTTCACTTGCTAGGATTGGGGCAAAGAAAGGGGATCCCTCTAAAGTTCAGGAAGGCAGAGAGCCTCTTTGGGGACACTGTGACCAGCCCGTCATCAACTATTCCGAGACCTTATGAAGACAACTTTGGATCTGTATTTAGTGCAAGCTGCATACTTGTGGTCATTTCCTCAAATCCCATTTTTCCATTAAAAATGAGACCATCTTATTAGTTGTATCATCATATCATCATCATCATCAGAACTTAAGTACAGTTGGATTTCTTCCAGGAAGGAGATTTTGTAAATATGCAAATCTAGGAATTCTTGTATGCAGTGGGCGAGCTTGTGTGAGGGTTAATGCTCAGTGTAGCATGAACACAGAGGTTCACGAGAGGCAACCAGCCCCTCCTCTTCCAGGATATTTGTTCAATAAAGAAATAGGTCCACCCTGAATTAACGTCCTGTGACTGACTGGGCTCCCTTTTATTACAGATCTCCTCCTCGCTAGCTATAAAATAAACATGCCCTGGGCTTACTGGCTCCAGCAAGGACTTAGGTAGCATCTCGGACCGTGGGACAATAATTATGGAGAGAAGACTTTGCTGTTCATAGGTCTAAACCCAAGGGCGGGCACTCAGAAGCCCAGGTTATGTTATGTAAAAGAAGGTCCATGGCTTCTGTTCAGTTTTGCTCTCATGTTGCCTGATACCCTCACATGCCATAATACTGGAAATAGTTAATTAGGGTGTGGGTTTTGGAGGAGGTATAAGCTCTTGTTTGATTTTATACTTTTTGATCATGGGAAATCCCTTATACTTGAACGTGCTGGAATCATGGAAGACTTCAGCTGGCATCACCTGAAAACCAGAGGTGGCTGTGGATTCGGGTAGCAGGTAGGACGTCCAGAAGAAGCAGTCCCATCCCAGGCACTTGGGAGGGCCCTTTCCTCTCTTCTCAGAGTGACATCATCTTGACCCTGAGGGATGCACAGAGCAGCCCACAGTCCAATAAAGAGAAGGTCAACAGCAGGGCTAGAGGAGGAGAAGCAAAATGGGATGGAGGGCAGAGATCTCACATCGAACATAAATATACCTCTAGGGGACATTGGCTAAAATTTTAACTGCTCTAAACACAAAGAGGGAAATGAAATATTTAGTTCCTGAAGACTTTCTTCCTCCATTGTCAGTTTTCGAAAGATATTTAAACTCTTTATGTGCTTAGACTGCAAAGCTCTTAATGAGTCTTTTAATTCTTCATATCAGTTTTTTCCTTGTTATCAATGAAGGGGGTGGCCCCTTACCGAGGCTGGGAGGAAAAGGCTCCAATTTTTTGTAGGAGAAAGAGATAGATGCTGGTTTGTGGTGTGGTTTGTCTGTTAGCTTGGGGATCATTTGGTTGTACTAACCAACTCCGTGGCCGCCTTCAAATCCCCAAGCCTCATTTCTGGGTTGAAACCCTTAGCATTACCGAGGACTTGGATTTAATGTAGCATGATACGTATTTCTAACAGTCTTAAAACTTTGGGGGGTATTGCAGTAGACGACCACTTAGTTCTTAGCAGGCTAACAGAAGCACAGTACAGTTTCTTATCTGCCTTGGTAGTTGGGAGCCAAGGCACGTGGGTGGCAGCTGGAAATAACTTTTGTATGCCGAGGATTACTGCAGATTAATGAAAAAAATCTAGGAAGTGACATAAAACCAATTGATTTTACCTATTAATTAGAGATTGCTGAGTGTTTCCAACTTGTTTTCTTAAAATGTACGAAGAATAGATGAATATGTGGAAAGAGTTTTTTTTTCTTAAGGGTACTGTTTGAACATGTTGGAATAAAGTGGAGAATAGACTTCTAGAAGACTGTTTTTCCTTCTCTTTGGAGATGCTAAAAATTATTTTTAAATGAAGTATGAAAACCCAGAGATGTTTGGAAACAATATATTTTTTAAGCTGAAGGAATTCAATCCGTCCTTTGGCTCTGAAGCCAGTCAGATGTTACAGAGGCTTGTCGGTGAAAACAGAATCCGCCCTGGCCGGCACCCCGCCGCACCATGTGCCCAGAGGTCAGCCTTGGAGGTGAAGTAGAAAAAGCTGAGGCGAATTCAGTTGAAATTTAGTGTATTCTTGCAAACAAACTAGATCCTTCCTTAGAGAACCAAATTAAGGGTTTTTTTCCCCTTAAAAAGAAGTAAAAGCCCAAATGTATTTTAAACTATACTGTCCTCATTTCAAACGACTTAAAATTGAAAAGTGGTCGTCAGTGATGCTGTTATAGGAGGCAGAGGAGAAAGAAGGCTTCACTCTCCATGTTTCCAGTCAGCCATGACACATTGTTTCTCAAATACTGAGCAGGGATGAGTGGCAGATTCTGTATCTGTATGTGGATATGTATACACCCCCACACCCCCCCCCCACACACACACAGAGGCAGGCCTCATGCATCACAAAATCACAGAGTTGGAAAAGTGCATCCCGTGATCTGTTCTACCCTCTTTCGCTCAGGAGTCTCTCACAAGTAAATGAGAATATGCCTTTTCTTTAAAGGTCTTCAAGAAAGTCTCTTTTCATATAGAAATATTCTGTGTTCTGTGGGCTAACTTGTATCTCTTGCTGTATGTTAAGTTCAGTCACCTCTGTAACTTCCCTCAATCTGAAAACCAGTGGGTCTGATAGTCCTACTAGATGTAACGATTATTTTTCGTTGCTTCTCAGTTTTCTCTGATGTGCACAAGTCCTAATATATAGCCCCAATGTGTCTCTTCTCCCGTTAAGTGATGGGCCTCAGGACCTAGTGTTGACTGATACGTTAAATTATTTATCTGATAGTTATTAATCTGATAATTAACTTCATAATGATAATGCCATTACAGAAGAGTTTTCTGATGTGAAGAGAATTTTACAAACAGCTCTAAAGTGAACATTAAAATGCATGGAGCCGAGACTTCTGAACGAGGGTAGCCCTTCCCAAGGATACATAGGTGATGACTTCTGACATTCCCTGTCCAGTGCTCTTTGCATGAGATCCTGTTGCTTCTTTCAGTAGTAAAATTAGTTACGGAAACAGAGGATCTGGCTTTGACAGTCATGAGAGTTAAATTTTTTATGTAACTGTGGTAAGGGAATCTTACCAAAAGAAGGAAGAGGGGACGGGGAAGAGGCGGAGGAAAGGGGGAAGGGGAGGGTGAGGAAGAGGAAGAAGAAGAAGAATCAGAGAAACAAGATTCAGTATTAGGAAGTGCAAACATGACTTATAAATTAGTTTCTCAGTAGGAGATGTGGTCCTTTTATGACTCAAAAAGTGGCAGTGGCTTCAGTCATTGTACTAGTGTAAATCAAATTCTGTTCTGCCCATGAACTGACTTATCTAAGACTCTCTGGTTGAAAAGGGAACTTGAAGGAACTGGGCAAAGAATAGGGATGCCGGGTTCTTAAGATTGTCTCAAAATACCTCTAGGAATTGTGAACTTCCAGAGCAGGGAGAAAGAGAGAAGCACTTTGGCTGCAAAATGGGTTGATGTGTGAAGGATTTGGGGGGAGAACTCAGAAACCCTGGGTATCGTAGCAAGAGCAGATTCAGAACAAAAGCTTAGTGCCTGGGTTTGCCAGGGTGGCTCCTGGAGCTGAGGGACCAGGGCGAAAGCAGTGTGACGTCTCTGAGGAGAGGAAAGGCGGGCTGGTGTGATGCTTTTCTCAGAGGAGGGATGTTTAGTCTCATCAACAGAGAGAGGAATGTAGCAGTGAGGCAGCCTGAAGCCATAATCTGTGTGCTCTAGTGTCTACAGGTAGTCCCTAGTATTCTAGGATGCAAGTCACATGCTATATTAAAAGAAGCTCAAAAAGATATTGCTGCAATTTATGTCAGAGTGTTCTTGCCTATGTTTCTCTCTAGGAGTTTTATAGTATCTGGTCTTACATTTAGGTCTTTAATCCACTTTGAGTTTATTTTTGTAAATGGTGTTAGAGAATGTTCTAATTTCATTCTTTTACATGTAGCTGTCCAGTTTTTTCAGTACCACTTATTGAAGAGACTGTCTTTTCTCCAACGTATAATCTGGCCTCCTTTGTCGTAGATTAATCGACCACAGGTGCGTGGGTTTATTTCTGGGCCTTCTATCCTGTTCCATTGATCTATATTTCTGTTTTCATGCCAGTACCATACTGTTTGGATTACTGTAGGTTTGTAGTGTAGCCTGAAGTCAGGGAGCCTGATTCCACTAGCTCCATTTTTCTTTCTCAAGATTGCTTTGGCTATTCGGGGTCTTTTGTGTTTGCATACAAATATAAGTTTTTTTTTGTACTAGTTCTGTGAAAAATGCCATTGGTAATTTGATAGGGATTGCACTGAATCTGTAGATTGCCACGGGTTGTATAGTTATGTTAACAGTATTGATTCTTCCAATCCGAGAACGTGGTACATCTCTCCATCTGTTTGTGTCATCTTCGATTTCTTTCATCAGCGTCTTATAGTTTGGGGGGTACAGGTCTTTTGCCTCCTTAGGTAGGTTTATTCCTAAGGTATTTTATTCTCTTTGATGCGATGGTAAATGGGAGCGTTCCCTTAATTTCTTTTTCTGATCTTTCATTGTCAGCGTACAGAAATGCAACAGATCTCTGTGCGTTAATTTTGTAGCCTGCAACCTTACCAGATTCATGGATGAGCTCTAGGAGTGTTCTGGTCACTTAAGGGACTAAATGAAAGCCCCAGCAACCCCAGACGGGCCGTATCCACAGCTCAGATTCAAAACAAATGGAAAGCAGCTGACTTTTCTTTCTGAAAAAATGCTTCCTCCGTGCATGGAGCGCGTTTCATTGTGTTGTACTGACATTCCACTGAACTTGGTCCTGCCCTTCATCTTCCATCCTGGAGTTGCCACAGAAAGCTTCGCCAGGACCTTCCAGTGCTCTACAGAGAAAACCTGGGGGACTTAGAGGGTTGGAGAATGCTTTCCATTGACCTTCAGCAAAACAGCTTCAGCTCCAGCATGCCTGTGAAAAATGCCAAGACGCTAACCTCTTACAGGAAAGAACAGTCACCACGTTTCCGGCTCGTTGGGAATTGTGGCTTCATTATCTTTTAGGCAAATGAGCCATGCCTGTGTTCGGCCTTAACTGATCCGGCTTTGGTTTTGCAGTAGACATCGTTCACCCTCTCTCATTGAGAAAGAGAAAACAGAATGAGCCTGATGATCGAGTCCTGAAAATTGAGGACAAGAATATAATTGGGGGAAGAAGTAAATCTCTAGAAGCTTTTAAAGATCAAGGGTGGTTTGAAGTCCTTGCTTTAAAAATATCAGAAAAGTGGAAGGTGTCTATTCTTGTTTCAGACATCGTTTGGAAAACCGGAATGTACTAAAATGTTTTTATTTCAAATTTGGGTTTGGAAGCCTTGTGGCCTTAAAAGCGTGGGAGGAGATAACCATGGGACTGGGTGGAATTTCAGCCTAACTCCCGTTTATTGTAATTCTTCATGAGACTGACATTCCCAGGTCATTCCTGACCTGGTACCCTGTGTTTCTCAAAGTGGGGAAATAAATGAAAGAGAGGAGGGGGTGAGGGGGTGGAAAAGATTTTTTAAAAATAGCCGAGGGAAAGTGATTAAGTGCACGAAGTTTCTTCTCTGTCCTCCTCCCCCATCTGCCATTTACTTTTCAGAACTCTTTACTGTCGTGCCCCCGATAGGCCCTTTAATCGCCTCTGGTACCTGTAGAGTACCAATAGAGTCGACTCTTTTTATCAAACCTGCACATGTGCTGTATTCCACCTGGCCTCGCTAAAGGACTGAGACAAATGCAACCACCGAAAAACGTATAAAGTTGGTAATTTTAACAATAACAGTGTGTATATTTAAAATAGATAACCAACAGAGACCTACTATATAGCACAGGGAACTCTGCTCAATACTCTGTAATAACCTAAATGGGAAAAGAATTTGAAAACGCATAGATACATGTCTATGTATAACTGAATCACTTTGCTGTACACCCGAAACTAACACAACATTGTTAATCAACTATACTCCAAATAAAATAAAAATTTAAAAAAATTTAACAATAGCTGTTGGTGGTGAAGCTGAATTATATTATTAATGGTTGAAATTTCTGGCACAAAGTTATGGCAGAGTTGATGCAAGAAAAAATACGGTGTTTAGTCACAATCATTCATGGAAAATTAAGGACAGGTCGCGGTGAGGACCGTCTTGGCGCCCCTTAGACCGCTGATGGGCTGTGTGCATCTTATCGGGGCTGTGAATTCTGCATTTATATTGGAGTAGGTCCTGCATCATCAGGCAAGGACCAGATAGCAGATACCGTTGCTGTGTTCAGCTTCCAATTCCAGGAGGATTTTATGGTAATAGAAATGAAATTTGCAGCAATTGCTTCTGGGGAAAAATGGCCATAAGCGAAGACATTGAGTCAGTGCCGTCGGCCCTCCTCCGTAGCGGTGCCTGTCTGCTTTTCGCAGTGGTGGCTAGAATCTGGAATGCAGCCCTCCACCAGCAACTTTACAAAACACATCAGTGATAGAATAACATCTTGATAATAGAATTTTCTATGACAGTGTATATATTATTCCCTTACTAGTATCTGATCAGTTTTTAGAGAGATTTCTCTTCTCCTGCTAGATCTCAGGAGAAACTGCGTTTCCCCCTCGGAGACGGCACGAGACGCTGAGCATTTCTCAAGCTGTTAAGTCGTTAGTTTGGAGCACAGGCTTTTCAAAAATGTGTGCGTGCGCCCATGTGGAGGTGGAGATGAAGGACCCAAAGGCACCAGCATGATCTGGGGCGGGGGAGCTCTTTCAAACCATTTTCAGAGGTCAAAGGCTGTCTTCTGACACGCTCATGTGATTCCTCTTGAAGATAACGGGCATCCACGTCCTTGGAAGGATAGAGTCCACCCTTTAAGTAAGTTTACCCAGTGCAAGATGGCCATCAACCCAAAGAGTCTGAAGTGTGTCCCCATTTTTTTTCTCTCAGAAATGTACAACAGAGATGTCCTTGAATGGTGGTGACGTACGTGTTAAAATTAATGAAAGAATTTTACTTCTCTGTTTTGAAGAGGAGATTTGTATTTTTCTTGTTAGAATATTTGAGGTTGTGACAGTGTTCATGCAGGGAATTCTAAAATTATGACACTAACTATGTCTCTTAAATTGGATCCCTGGATGGGAGAGGCAAGTAAACATCTTTTTACAGTTTAATAGCTGCCTAATACCCCATCCACTTATTAGACAACTATTGGATCAGAGGAAGATTTTTATTTTTTTATTTCTTTAGATTGAAGTGTAGTTGATTTACAATGTTGTGTTAATTTCTGCTGTGCGGCAAAGTGATTCAGTTATACGTATGTATACATTCTTTTTAAATATTCTTTTCCATTGTGGTTTATCCCAGGATACTGAACATAGTTCCCTGTGCTCTACAGTAGGACCTTGTTGTTTATCCGTTCTGTATATAGTAGCTTGCATCTGATAACCCCAATCTCCCACTCTGTCCTTCTCCCACCCCCCTCCCTCTTGGCAGCCACAAGTCTGTTCTCTACGTCTGTGAGCCTGCTTCTTAGATAAGTTCATTTGCATCATATAAGTGATATCATATGGTATTTGTCTTTCTCTTTCTGACTTCACTTAGTATGATAGCCTCTACAGTCGGAGGAGAGGCAGAGTAGAAGGAAAGGGCACCTGGATGCAACAGCTGGAGGTCAGGAGAGCAAAAAGGGATTCTTGGCTGTGCCATCAGAGCCTGAGGGTTGGCTGAGCAGTCCGCCTGGGGAGGTGGAATGTTCTGTGGGGCATGGAGGTGGTTTGGGGAGACAGGACACGCTTACGTGAGGTGGTTTTAAAGCCACAGTGGTCTGGAAAGGACGGGAAGCAGCGAAGCGTTAGTCAGGTTCCGAAAGAAAGGGAAGAAACCTGAACTTAACGCGACAGAATCCTGCTTAAAAAACAGGATTTGGGGGGAATATATGAAACTGGAAGAGTGACTTGGACATAAAATTATACTTGGTTGGAGGGGGGGGTCATGTCATCTAGGCGTGTCTTGATAGACTGGAAAGGACGCTGCAAGATTCTGGTTTTCAGAGAGCTAAAGGGGTGTGTGATGTCCCAATAAAATTCAAGTTCACTTAGAAGCAACAAGGTGTTTTAAGGCCTTACGGTACATACACACACACACACGCACACACACATACACACACACATATGCGTGTGTGGATAGATAGATAGATAGATGTCATATTTCTTAAAGTAGACTGAGACATTTTTAGGACTCAGGACAATTAGAATTTCTGGCTCTGATTTTGAAAAGCAAAATAAACCCTCCATTCCTCCAGTACCAAGTCATGTGGTGCAGAGTCAGAGAAGGAGATGAACCAGTGAGAGAACTTCAGCAGGTAAAAACTGTTGTGCCATCAAAAATCATAAAGCCTTAATGCCTCAAAGCTCCCTTAATGCATTTCGTTAATTTTACCTGCTGGTTACAAGGACGGGATGGGGGGATGGGGAGTGGCCATTTCACGGTGACCTTGCCAATAGCCCTCTTTTCCAGGAGTTGGGAGAACACGTGTGCCTTGGCATGGAAATCTCTGACTTCCGATCTCAGCTCTTCCCCCTCCTAGCTGAGGGACCTTGGGCAAATCTGGTCTGCTTCCTCATCTGGAGATAATGCCTCACACCCTTGCTGTGAGGAAAACATTTGTTAAGCACAGAATACTGTTCTTAGCACTGAGATTTCAATGTGCTGTTGAATGAGTACTTACTTTGTTGGCATAACAATGATATTTGAATGGATCTTCTGATTTTCAGCATTTGGTGAGGGCTTGTGTGTCCATTCCAAGAGGGGTTGTTCTGTGAAATCATAGAATTTTGACCTTTAAGGCATTTTATAGACCATCTTGCCCAGTGATTTTTGGACTTTTGTTTTAGTAACAGAAACCTATTCCCCAAAGAAAATAAGCCAAATCCAACATGTAAAAGAGGTGAAAGCACTGCCCTAGTGACCCTGGGACATGTCATCAGAGCTCCGGAGCAACCTGGAGTACAGCTTACAAACCAGATACCTAATGCAGCAGTAGGATTTTACACAGGGGGAAATAAGGCTCAGAGAGGTTAAGTAAATTACCGAAATCACACAGCCAACAAGTTGCAGATTCAGGACACAAATCCTTATTTTTTGCTCCAAATCAAGCAATTCCGGGTGAGACATGGTAAAAAAATATATATATAATAAAGATTAACACAAAAACTGATATTGGCTGGAAGCTGCAAAGGAAATAAAAGAATTTAGTATTATAGATGCATTAAAAAATCCTTGTCTGCAGATCAGTTGAGAAAAGGTATGTACTTAGGGCAGCAGGGGGTTTACTGCAATTCTTTGTCTTCATATCCCGTGAGAGACAGAGTTGTTTCTTCTTTTTATCGCACCGTCCCTGGAGGCATTAGGTTTTTCATGGCAACTTTTCATTTTTAATTAGTTATTTAATGAGTTGCTTTTGAAACTAGGGGAAAAAATGAGGATATAACAAATGTTTTCCTCCCTAACTTTTAAAAGTAAGCAACAATTAATAAATTCTGCTTGCTTTGAAAGTAGGCAGTAGGTAATTTTCAATCTCACCTTACACTTGAATAGCTTTGAAGGTAGTAGTTATACAACAGGTGTGGGGAGATGAAAGTCAAAGATAGAGGATTCCCAGCAAAGCACCTGGACACACCCGGGACTCGGCACAGCAGGAGTTCTGATGTTGAAACATCTGGAAATTTTATCAGTTCACAAGCTTGAACTGAACCAACAGTACGTTGATAACGACCCTTGGATTACAGATCCCCTTTGAGGGTCTGATGAAAGCCATAGATCTGCTCACCAGAAGAAGTCCCATAATCTCTAGATTACCTGAGGCTTTCAGAAGCCCTCATGTCTGTCTGTAGACTCCAAGTTGAGTATCTCTGTTCCCTTAATGTGGTTTGTGTCCTGAATTTGTTAGCTGTGTGATTTTGGTGAGTTACGTAACCTCTCTGAGCTGTATTTCCTCCTAGTATCTTCTTAAGATACATGGATAGAAATGTGCTCACTGCCCAAACCTTGTGCAGATGTTGACTAGGTGGCTGTCACATCTGGGCGCCGTGCTGGGCACAGTGGAGACCCTCACTGCACGTAGGAGGGAGCGGGGCTAGGCCGAGGAGTCAGGAAGAAGTGGCTATGACACCCCGAAAGTGGTCGATGAAGGACCTGTGAGCCATGTGGTGATGAAAGTTTAAAGAAAGGCACTTGTATAGCTGAAGACCTAAAGTATGTCTTTAATTCATATTTGAGGAACTGTTAAATAGAAGAACTGTTAGAAGAAGTGATATGATTTGATCTTTTTATTTTCTGGGTTACTCTAAAAGGCAAAACTATGGGATCTGTGGATTTAGGGATCTATGGATCCCTGGACGGCAGCTTTAGCTGAGGGTCAGCCCGTGCTCTGCAGGTCACGGGTGACTTGCTGGCCGTCTTCTCATCACCAGGACAAGCGCGATGCCCGTCGGCCTCCAATAGGGGCGAGTTTGATGAAGGGCCCTTCTACTTGAAGGTCTCAAGACTCTAATGTGAAACCTATTATACCTTCCCTGACACACAGCTATGAGCCTCTGACAGACACCAAACATGCCCTGTTCCTTACGTACCTCCAACACCACGCACCATGCCCGTCCTATGAATGTGTGTGCAAAAGAAATCAGTGAAGGAGTGAAGGGTACCGCCCTCTCTAAAGCCCCTGCAGTGAATGGCTCACAGAGTTCAGAGGTCTGTGGTTTGATTCATTCAACAAATAGATTAAAATTTTGGAGCCCTAGGGCAAAATAAAATCCAGCCCCCTGAATGGCCAGCTCACCTTGCTGTTCCTGATGTTTGAAGCGTCACTGCCACGTTTCCTTTCCCCCAATCCCACCTCCACCAGGCCTGCCCGAAACCGTTTCTCCACCACAGAAGCATCAACTCTTTGCCACAGTTACAGGCCAGGCACGGACATTCAGTCTTGCATGACTCATATCTGTAACGTAAGTAAATGTTCTCTCATTTACCGACTGGGTAGGTAAACCAGAAAACCAACTGGTGAGAAAAGGCGACTGGTGGAAAAATGGACAGTGTGCAGCCCCAAAGCCCTTTGCTCTTGTTGAAGCAGAAGCACCAAGTCTTTTTCCTCCATGGAAGCGATTTGCTGAAATGGAAAGATGATAAGATCCAAACTGAACCACCTTCCCGCAGATGCAGAGAGAGTTGACTTGGACATTTGAGCTGGTCCTCTGAAACCAGCTGGGAAACATGCTTTCAGGGAAAAAGAAAGAAAGGAAGTGGATCAAGATGAACAAGAAGAGGAGGTCTGGAACGTTCGCCCTGTTTGCCCTCTGCGAGGTGTGATTGCCAACTTTGTTTAACTTTTTCACGAGGCAGTAGAGGTGCAAGAGTGATTTCCGGCATGGGTAACAGAATGCGATGCTTTCTCAAGAAGAAAGAAATGAAACAGTGAGGCTGTGGTTTACAGAGCCAAGGTGGCGAGGCAGGGATGGTTTAGGGGAAGGGGTAACCAGCTTTGGCTTTGAGTTTAAATTCCAGTTCTGTCACCAGCTCGGTGGCATTGGACTCTTTGGGTGACCTCAGTTTCTATGTTGAGCAAATGCTAGACAGATAATAGCTGCAAATACTGTCAGTGTGGTGGTTACATTATCACACCATGTAAAAGAGTAGAAACATGATGGCGTAATGTGATCTGGGTCCAGGTTTTTATTGTCTCCATGGCCCCGAACAGTCTCTCGGTAGGAAGAAGTAACCAAATGGACGCAAAGGTTTACTTCACATAAGTGTGTTTGCTGCATTGAATGAAGTAGTCTACTTTTCCTTAACTGCTGTTGTGCTTGAAATTGCATAGATAGTAAGTTACCCTTGAAGCAGTTAATCTGCAGTTTTGGGCTCTATTAAATTCACTTAGGCGTGTGGGTGTGGCTTGAATAGTTATGTTAGGGTACTTGAAACTTAGTCGTGGTTTTTTCGTTGTCAGAAATGTATTTGCAACTTAGTTGTTTATCCAGTTTGGTTCCGTAGTGATCCTGCTATGAACATGGAGATGTTAGCAGCTAATGTACGCAACTTTGCCTGTAAAATCGACTCTGTTATTTTAAAGTAATTAAAATCTTACAGTGTAGCCAGGTTTTAAGAGTACTGGACTTGGCTTCTGAAGAATTATGGGTCCTTGTAATGAATGGGTATATGATTAGAATTTTTTATTAGTTTACTTCTATGCTGTAATATATCTGTTGAAAATTTTAGATTTATGTAATTGTGTTGTCGTTGCTTGAATGAGGAAATCATACTTAAAGTAACAGACAGTAATTGAATTCAAGAAAAATACTAAAGAAAATAAAGATCGCTGTGCACCAAAAGGCTGGCTTGTGCCTTGTGTGAAGCTTGACGAAAATGTTCTCATCAAATGAATACCAAGGAAAGGAAATACTAAATTTATGTGCATTTTTCATTCATCTTAATTTCGTGAAAAAAACTTATAATACCTTTTAATTCTGTAGAAGCTTCTGAGCTGATTCAATGTCTTGAATTTTAGGAGTACACAGAGAAAAATTCTATAAATGTGCCTTTTTTGGAGAATCCTCAGTTCTAGCCTCAAATCACATGTTTGTTGGATTTGAAAATATTCACAGAGACTGTGTGTTACATAGTTTTATTTAGAAAAGTGTGAGAGATTTTAAATGATGTAGGACTCAATATTTATCCTCCCTTTCCATGTTTGGGAATGTCAGTTATTTTCTAATATTATCCTGTAAAGAGGTGTAATGAATTTAAAGATAATGAGAGAGATTTGGGGGGATTCTTAAGCCCCAAGTCAATTACATGCGTATCAACCATACTCTCTCCTGTACTTCTTAGATCTCTGCCAGCACCCCCGCCCACCCCGATCTCCTGACCACTGCACCAGAAAGTGAGGGATTGCCTCACTGAAGGCCCTTCAACATGATTTGTACACTGATAAAACTTATTGGAAAGATAAATCCCTTGACTGATTTTTGTTGAGCAGGTTGAAGTGGCCCCAGTTGAGGCCCATTGCAGCAAAACTAGAACTCACTGGCAGATAAGTTATACCTGCAAGGTGAGGATGGAGAGATGTGCTTCTGTCCCTTTGTTCATCAGGAGATATTATTTTATTTCTTCTCGGGCTGATTAAGTAACCATCCAGTACCACTTGTTCCCAGCCATAGGCAGGGGCATATATGTTAGAGAAAAAAGAAATGGCTTGAGTGCAGGTGATCATTTCAGAGATATGTTCTTTCTTACCTCTCTGTTGGCAGTTACAGCCACTGATGTGGGAGATGGGAGCATATGCATGCACGTCTGTCCTGCCATCCATCTGTCCTCCCCTGCCCCTCTGGCTTGGATGGACATCAGTTTGGTGCCCTCAGCTGATGTTTACTTGGTTCCCAAATCTTGCAGCTAGGGAAGGAGGCTGTCATGTTCGAGGAGATAATATAGTAGAAACTCCCAAGGATCGCCCAAATGCAGTCTCTCTAGAGCACTTGTCATCGTGAATTTCCTCAACAGTCTCACTGATTTTTTGAAACAAAAATTGTACCTGATGATTATCTATTTCATGTAAAATTCCACAGGCTGTTTTGATGTAAGGATTACAATAAAGCGATCACTTTTTTGCCCTCAAATTGTTTTTGCTCTAGATCAGGTGAAATTTTTATTTCCAAAGACAAAGATAAAAACTCCTGATTTCTCTCTGTATAATTTTAATATCTAGAATAGAGTAATAATGCTGTTGTATATTTGTTTAACATTTGAACACCAGTGCTGATAAAAATGTAGCACAAGCCACATATACAATTTAAAAATTTTTGGTAGTCACATTAAAAACTTAAAAAGGAATAGATAGAATTAACTTTATAATGTTTTATTTAACCCCAAGTTTTATTATTCCAACATGAAACCAATATAAAATAATATTAGTAAAATCTTTTCATTCTTTTTTGTCCACATACTAAGTCTTTGAAGTTGGGTGTGTAGTTTACACCCACAGCACATCTCAAGTCAGACTAGCCACCTTTAAGTGCCAAATTTCCTTGTGTGTCTAGTGTTTAGCTATTGGATAGCAGCTCTATACTGTATTTGGTTTCATAGAAATTACCCCGTATCCTCTAATATCTTCAATTCTACAGTAAAATGAAGGATTCATCCCCAGGTAATAGAAACTGTATCTAAGGTCTGTATCATGAAGAGGAAAATTAGACTGTTGTGTTTCTGTTTGAACTTACATTGGCAAATGTAATAATTTTCTAAAGTTTCAGAAAAGGTAGTCTTCTTCCTGTATAAATATTTACTGAGAGCTAACTGAGAAAAAGGTAGGATTCATTCAATAGGTGTATTTACTGGGCATCTGCTAGGTATCGAGCACACTGCTGGACACAACGGATCCAGAGGAAATATAAGCATATTAAATATAGCAAGTTTTGATTATGTGCTAGACATTGTTCTCTGTATTGATAGAATGTACACTTGTAGCCTGGATTAGCTTTCACCAAAGAAAATGTGTTACGATTTTACAAAACTTGCTTTCCTTATGTCCCTTTCTACCCTCCTTAAGATGAATCCTGGCTCTAGGATAAGGCAGCAGCCTCAGCTAGCTGAGAAGGGGGTTGGGAGAGGGCTCTGAAGCAGTAAAGGGTTTTTGTTTTGTTTTGTTTTTTTCCCCAGTTACTTCATTATCGCTGCTCACTGGGGATTGTTGAAGATTATAAGTGGGAGATGGCCATGTACAGGAGGTTCAATCATTGTTCTTCCCTCCCCTGCAGATAGTGGCCTGTGGACTTTCGTTTGTTTTAAGCAAAAGGGGTATTAATTGTAAAGATACCGGGATTGAAGATACGGAATTGCAGAGGACTGAGAAATCAAGCTTCTTCTCCCTCATACAGAGAGGCTGGCTGCCAGCAGTTTCCACCCCCACACCTCCTAGCTCTGTCCCCAAGAGAGTACTCCCATCCCCTCCATCCCCAGCCTGGAAAAGTTCATGGTAGGTCTCTGCCCGGTCTGGCCAAAGTCACATGTCCATCTGCAGATCTGTCACCTTGTCTTGGGACAGAGGTACTAGGATTCCACGTACTGAATCGGGTTACCTAACTGTTAGGAAGTAGACTTCAAATGCTCCTGTATATTATGACACCGTGCATTGCGTGTGTTTATGGAGGGAAAAGCATTGGAGTTGTGGAGAGCACAGCAGCTGGTTTTCCCCTCAGCTCTTCTTCAGGCAGAAGCAACACGGTCTGACCAAATCTGCATTTCTTACACACACCCACATCGTGCTCTGACACTTGAACAATAAACTGTCATAGCCAAAAGGTCAACAACAGAAGGAAGACAATTTTCATTTGTTCTAAAAGGTTGTACATGCGATATTCTGTGTCATGAAGAGCATCATGCTTAGTAATTCATTTTTCAGCTGCGTTAGGCAACGTGGAAGGTTGCAAACACCAGGAACCCTAACCTCCACCTTCAGGTTTCTGTGGCAGGGGAATTAGTGGATTCAGGAAACCATAGCAGTATAGGATAGAGCAGAAACTAGACTCTAACCAACTTCCTAATTCCATGTGTACTCAGGAAGATAGCAGCATTTATTGGATATCTACTATGAAGAAAAAAATTATCAAATGCTGAGAGGGGTTTTCATAGGCAGTAAACATTACAGCCTTTGTCTTCAAGATGTTTGAAACGTAAAACACGCTCACATTAGCTAAATAAGGTTACTTCAAATGCCTGCACTGTGTCACATAACTGTGAAGCTATCAACCTGGTTTCAATAGCCGTGCAAAAATAAAATCAGGTGATGTGTGTAAAAGTTCATACCGTATAAACCGAGATGGTATTACTGTGATCATACCTTCCGGTTTATAGTTCATTTTGGAAGCCAGCCTGCTTGCAGAGAAGAATGGGCCCATTGGCCCTGTTCTGGGAAAAATAAATGGAATAATGAAGAAAATTCAAAGCCAAATAAAATGCCCTTCCATACACATCTTGAAAAAGTTTATAAAGTAGTTTAACCATGGAGGGTTATTGTAAGCACGGCAATAAACTCGAAGGATGTTGCTTCCTTTCCGAGACTCACGTTTCCAAGATGGTTCTAATGTTAAGGACTCTCTTGGAATTTATGTATAGTTCTTCAAATCGGCACAGTTAGCCTAAAGCAAAAACTCTATAGTTTGTTTAAAAAGGAAAGAAAGGAAGGAAGCTATTCTGCACAAATTGCTGTAGGAAATGAGGGCTCCATGGGAAGAGCGTTTGTTTGGATGATTGCACGTGTATGGGTTCCAGCTGCCATTTGCCATTTGACCCATGTTTGGGGCAAGCTCTGATCTTGGTGATGGAGGGTTTTGTCAAGCTCTACACAAAAGGTACATGTCCATTTTCATCATCAACTAACTTCTCTCTGGCACTTGCTGCTTTTGGTCCCCGAACCGTGAAGTTTTATTGACCCATTTGCCATCTCTCATATAAGTGGATGGAATCATCTTTCTTGATGGGAAAACTCCAAGAGTAATAGTACACTTGTCTCTGAGCATTTGAGCCTGCCGTTTTTACAGATTTCAGTGTTAGCTCCTTTCTTCTTTTTCTGTGAACCGTAGGCCATTGGGAGGAGGGCATGAGGCATGCTGTCTTTAGTTTTGGTAGAATTTCCATAACAGTTCTAAAGTTTCCTTTTTAGCTGATAACTGAGTGAGTAATATTTGGATCTGAGCTAGTTAAGGTTTGAAACAGATAAAACCAACTTGAGATCATTAGATCAAAAGTTTGATGGGTTTGCTATCAGTGAAGGCTGCTGAGAGGTACAAGTGAGATAATTACAGGTGAAAAGTTTACAGAAACTCTAGTAAAACAAGCGCACATCATTTATATATACGTCCTCATATTTTCCTTTTACAGTAAAGAGGAGAGTGAGGACAGGAGAAGAAAATAAGTACAGTGTGTGATTTCTTCAATCAGGACAGAGTCTTGAACGGAGGGTTAAGTGGGTGGGGTTCCATGAAAGAAATGGGACATATTCTTTCTTACTTGTAGATATCCTAGGGATTAAGTTAGGCTTACTGTAACAACTCCTGCTTAATTTCTCAGTCACAATTACCTTCCACTTGTGCAGCAAGTTATTTGGGAAGCTATCTAGTCCTATCCTAAACGTCCCAGTCCCTCTTTACTTGGTTTAACTATGTTTCAAATACTTTATAAAAACTTGTTTGCTATAGTGTGTGTGTGTGTGTGTGTGTGTGTGTGTGTGTGTGTGTGTGTGTGTATAATATACATATACCACCTCTTCTTTATCCATTCATCTGTTGACAGACACTTAGGTTGCTTCCGTATCTTCGCAACTGTAAATAGCACTGCTGTGAACGTTGGGGTGCGTGTGTCTTTTCAAATTAGTGTTTTCGTTTTCTTCAGATATATACCTAAGAGTGGAATCGCTGGATCATACAGTGGTTCTATTTTTAGTTTTTTGAGGAACCTCCATACAGTTTTCCAAAGTGGCTGCATCCATTTACATTCCCACCAGCAGTGCACAAGGGCTCCCTTTTCTCCACATCCTCACCAACATTTGTTGTTTGTAGTCTTTTTGATGATGGTGACAGGTGTGAGGTGGTATCTCATTGTGGTTTTGATGTGCATTTCTCTGGTGATTACCAACGTTGAGCGTCTTTTCATGCGCCTGTTGACCACTTGTATGTCTTCTTTGGAAAAACGTCTATTTAGGTTTTCCATCCATTTTTTGATAGGATCGTTTGTTTTTTGATATTGACTTGTATGAGCTGTTTGTATATTTTGAATATTAACCCCTATATCAGTCATATCATTCGCAAACATTTTCTCCCATTCAGTAGGTTGTCTTTCCATTTTGTTTATGGTTTACTTTGCTGTGCAAAAGCTTTTAAGTTTAATTAGGTTCCATTTGTTTATTTTTGCTTTTGTTTCCTTTGCCTTAGGAGACAGATCCAAAAAATATTGCTACGGTTTACATCAAAGAGTGTTCTGCCTATGTTTTTTTCCAGGAGTTTTATGGTTTCTGGTCTTACATTTAGGTCTTTAATCCATTTTGAGTTATTTTTTGTATATGGTGTGATAAAATACTCTATTTTCATGAAATACTACTCAGCCATAAAAAAGAAAGAATAGCCATTTACAAGAATGTGTATAGACCTGGAGGGTATTATGCTTAGTGAAATAAATCAGACAGACAAAGACAAATACCATATGTTATCACTTATATGTAGAATCTAAAAGGCTAAAACAATTGAATGAATATAACACAACAGAAACAGACTCACAGAAACAGAGAATAAACTAGTAGTTTTCAGTGGGGAGAGAGGGAAGGGGGGAGGGCCAAGATAGGGGTAGGGGATTAAGAGGTACAAACTACTACATATAAAATAAATAAGCTATGAAGATATATTGAACAGAATAGGAAATATAGTCAATATTTTGTAACTTTAAATGGAGTATCATCTAAAAATTTTGAATGACTGTTGTACACTTCAAACTAATATAATATTGTAAATCTACTATACTTCAACTTTTAAAAATTATCTTTGCTTATGAATTGTTCTCTCTTTTTCGCCCATTCAGCGCAGGCACAGCTTAATACTGGCTGTATTTCCGTTTGCCTTTTTCCTTTACTTTTCATTGGTCTCTCTCAGAACTAAGCTTCGACTTTGTCTTTTCCTCTGACCACAGATATCCCAGTGTGTGACCTTCCCTTCCAGGTGGTACCAAGTAGAACCCATTTGTCTCCCTCCTCCCCACCTGAGTCATCCTAACATCGTGGTCATTGCCCCAGGCCCCCATCCTCCGTGTCAGCTTTGTGAGTATTTTCTGGTCCAGTGGGCACTTTGTTCACCCAGGCGTTTGATGCGTTGTGCGTTTTATTATGAATGTTCTGAGTTTTAACAGATCTAGAAACCAAACCGTGCTACTAAGTGACATCTCAGGGAACCTGGCGGGCTACTCAGCCTCTCACGGGCAGCTGTTTGGTTGGTCCTCCCAAGCTCTTGGGATGGGCTCTACCGTCTCCATTTGCCACACGAGGAAACAGAAGCTCAGTGAGAACGTGCTCAAGACCACGTGGCTGGTGTGTGTGCAGGCAGCGCTCAGACTGGGTTCCTTATCCCACGTCCCGTCACTTAGGAGGGACTCAGGGCCTATCTAGCAAATAGCACTTTCCAGGGAACCTCTTTCCAACAACAAGAAAAAATAACCATGCCTGGCCTGCATAATCTTGAGCACCCATGGCCCCCACCCTTGCTTCTAGGACTGACTTTTCAGTTTTATTTCAGATGCACACTGGGTCCTCATTATTCTCCGTTACAGTTGATCTCTGCACATTGCCCTAAGAATCACTTTTAAAATCGGTATGACTGTAGCTGGAGTCTCTCTTCCATGATGGGAATTCCATTCCCAAAGAAATAGAGCGATATTTCTTAATTAGGTATTTATTCTAATGATTCAGAAAGAGAGTCATTTGGTCCCTTTGCTTTATTTTCATTATAAAGTAAAGATTTGGATAGTGCTTTCATGACTTATTCAGAACTGCAGCGAGATTGTCGGAATTCAATAAATTTTATTAATAATCAGAGGAGAGGCACTTATATTTTCTGTCATACACACATCTCTAAATGTTTAGGCCAGAGGCACATTTTTCATGGATTCAAATAACAAAATATAAATTGTGCCTCTCTGTTACCTGAATAGCTTACCTGTTTGGAGGTTTTATTGTCAGGAACTGCCAAATTACTTGCATGCATCAGTTTAGTTGAACCTGAAGCCTGACACTTTTATTGAAAAAAGTGGATTTCAAGTTGTTTTTCATACATAAAGGCTGCTGAATCTATGCTTCATTGGTGAAGTCTCTCTCAGATGTGGATTACCTTACCTCCACGTTTCAAGGAAAAAATAAAACCTCGTATCTCATATATCCCTGGGATTTGGCAAAAAATGATAGGTTAACTCTCCAAAGATCTATCATGAAACGGCTGTAGGGAATGAAAGAAACTGAATTGCGTCCAGTTCCGCTCATCAAACTATCATCTCTGGATCAGCCATGCTCTGTGGCATTCGAGCTGTGGCTTCTATTCATGGTGATGTAACCCTTGTGTGGCTCTGGTCCCTATTCGGAAACATGATGTGGTCATATCTTTTGGTGGGTCCTAATTCATGGGAGACTACTCTTTCATAGTCCTAAGTCATCTCTGGAGAATAAAAGTCAGAGCTCAAAACCTACATTTTGATGAAACAAGGATGCAGATATAATTATGATTAAATTTGAACCTATGACCCTAGAAACATAATTTCAAAGGTCTGAAAACTCTACCTGATACCGGTGGATACCAGTGGCATCTCTTGCTGTCCTAGTAGAATTTGTCCAGATCTAGAGAGTCTCACGCTTGCTCAGTGTTACGTGTTTATCGAGAATGCGTAATTCTGGCATTATATTCTATTGTTAATTTTAGCCTGTAAGTATAGAAATACTCTACAGCATTTGCAGGCTGCTATAATCATCATCATATAATTTGTGTAGTTGCTGCGTAGAAAGAATACCACTTTGTTTTCCCATCATGATTTTCTCTAGAGAGCTAGCTGTTCAGCACTGATTCATATCTTTTCCTGAGGTAGATGACAAATAAAATAATCTGATTTCCCATGAGGAAGGAATGAGGAAAGGGAGGTGATTGGACTCCTTGGTCTGCAAACAGTATCCAGTGAGTCCTCGGAGGGTTGGTATCGCTAAGGATACAGGAAAGCACTTGTGCCAGAGTTCCTGTTCTCAAGAAGCACGCTACTGGGCGTATACCCAGAGAAAAACCACAGTTCAAAAAGATACATGCACCCCAATGTTCACTGCAGCACTGTTTACAATAGCCAGGTCATGGAAGCAACCTAAATGCCCATCGACAGACGAATGGATAAAGAAGATGTGGTACAAATATACAATGGAATATTACTCAGCCATAAAAAGGAACAAAATTGGGTCATTTGTAGAGACGTGGTTGGATCTAGAGACTGTCATATAGAGTGAAGTAAGTCAGAAAGAGAAAAACAGATATCAAATATTAATGCATATATGTGGAATCTAGAAAAATGTTACAGATGAACCAGTTTGCAAGGCAGAAATAGAGACACAGATGTAGAGAACAAACGTATGGACACCAAGGGGGGAAAGTCGTGGTGGGTGGGTGGTGGTGTGATGAATTGGGGGATGGGGATTGACATGTGTACACTGATATGTTTAAAAAAGATAACTAATAAAAACCTGCTGTATGAAAAATAAATAAATTAAATTTTTTAAAAAAAAGAAGTTCACGTATTTTTGGAGAAATAAGGAATACATGGATCTGGGTCTTTGGTTCAGTCTTAATATTTTGCTTGAGGTTTGGTTACTGCATATATCATTGTTGAAGTCTGTGTGAAGATGAATCCTTCTGGAAAAAAAAATTAAGCTTCTAGGCAATGTGGGGAATTAAAAGCAGAAACATGGGATGATGAGAATCAGGAGAAAATAGAAGAATCAGTAGTTATTAGCATTATGAGACTGAAAAGCAGCTTATGGGTTTTTTAAAAGTGCTTTATAGGTAGGGTGACCATATATTCCAATTTGCTTCGGACAATCCTGGTTTTTGCCAATGTCCTGGCTTGAGTTTTAATATCATTCCCTTTTATTCTCAGTGGTGTCCTTGTCTGGGCAATAAGTTACATGGTCAACATATGTATTGATGAGGAATTAGTATTTGAAAATAGCAACAGATTGGAGATGAAGATTTTGGTGAAATTGATTTTGAGGTCCCCTTTTACTACACCACCATCTGATATTTATGTCAATTTCTATTTTTATTTGAGGAGTAGTATTGACCATGTTTCTTAGAGGAAAAGTGAAGGTTTAAAAAAAAGAAAAGAAAAAGCTTTGCTCAGGGTGTTGTGAAATTTTCTTTCTAAGTTGGGACTGGAATTCAGAACTCAAACACTTCATTGCCTGTACTAATTTCCACCCCAATATTGTGGGGGAAATGGAAGAAGGCAAAGAAATAATAGGGTATGAAATGTATGCATTTCTTTCCTCTGTTACGAGTGTGTCCCTTCACTGTCACCATTTACACTGGTTATGTGATTTGGTTTTCCAGGACAGCAAAGAAAAAACACCGCTATTATAAGCCTTGTGATCATTTGCCCAGGCTACGACATTCCTGTTCTGCCTTCGCTGGGAATGTGTATTTCTATGAGTAATGCCCACCACTAATGCTTTTGAAACAGGAGTGCTGTTGGAGTTTGTTTCCTGGGACCCCTCTGAAGGAGGTGGTTATTATTCATATTTGCTGGCACCATCTTCATGAGGTCCACAAACTCAGGGAGGTGGCAGTCTCAGAACGATAGAGTGCCAGTCATCAGAGACTTGAAAGAAAAGGGAAAGATCATTTCCTCCAATCTCCATGTCACTTTGCCTCACTCAGAGTATTATATATGCTCAAGGTCAGAAAGCGGTCTGCGGATCAGGTGTTGCTTTGGGTGGATGTGAGCTCTTGGAGAAAGAGTCCACGAGAGCTGATGAGGCCAGATGAGGGGACAAGAGGCAGGAACCAAACAGTAAAAGACAGACACGTGGAGCACTGGGACCTGGAACCATCCTGACGTTACATCCCAAAGCGGAAGTAAACTCGCCTGGCGGTGCAGGGCATGGCAGAGATTCTTAATTAGCGGACCATTCACTGAAGTGCTTTTCTGCAGACGGATTTAATTGGTGATGTAGAATGGAGGGAGAACAGGGACAGGAAACAATCGATTTCATATGGATGTGGCCCTGAAACTTCTCTGCTGATCCGCCTGTGGAGTCTAAAATAGCCAGGCAAGCCTTGGGAGTCCTATTGATTTCTGTTTAGTATCAAGAAATCATAAAGTATTAAAGTAGAAAGGAGCCTGGGTGATCATTACGTTCATTGTGAAATGAGAAACAGTCAAGCCCGTAGAAGGAAAGGGTTTACCTAACTCCTGAGTGTATGTGCTGATTAGTGGCAGGAGCCGCGTTTACAATGCACCCTCCCCCTCCCTGACATCAGCCCCACTTTTCTCGAGAGCAGAACAGGGCCCCGCGGTCACCCTGTGCCAGAGACACAGTATCTGCAAGGCCAGAGCCAAAACCTCGGGAAGGAGTTTCACAGACATTGATAAAGGTGATTTATCATTAGGTTATTTTTCCTAATTCTCATCAAGAAGTTTTTCTAACTTCCTGTGGTAGCACAGCCAGTGTTGTTTAGAAACCCTGAAAGTAAATATTTCCAAATGTGGAAAGCCCTGTGAGTATGAACTTGCATCATCCTAAGACTTACAACGGTTTTTTTTTTTCTTGTAACAATTTTGAGTGAGAAGTGGAAACCACTGGTTTTGAACTTGGATGTCTCTTAGGCAAGTATAGAGAGGAGGACACTGATGGTTTGTTTCCGAATTTACTTAGATGTTCCCCGTTAAAGCTTTGGTGTACACTTTTGTTTTCTTCCTGATTCCAACACATCTTTCCTGTGCACCAGACAGTATTTTCTAGAACAGCATGGTTCATTGGAACTGAGATAGAATTGTTCTGTACCCGCCTTGTCCAGCATGGTAGCCACTGGTGTGTGTTACTGTTGAGTTCTTAAAATGTGGTTAGTGTGACTGAGAAATGGAAGTTTTCATTTTAGTTAGTTCTAATTATATAAAATTGAAATAGCCACGTGTGGCGAGTGGCTATCATATTGTACAGCACAGTTTTAGGTGCCGGTATTGGGTGGGGGGAGAAAAGATGCATCACCACCCTGACTACAAGGCGCCTGCAGCCCCTAGGGGTGGGGGAGGGGAGAGATGGGTAAACAGTCATCACCAGACAGGGGATCGGTGTCCCGTTACAAGTTCGAGTGAGGTCCTGTGGGAGCACAGAAGAAGGAGCAGGACTCTTCCTTAGGGGGGGAGCCTCAGGGAAATTTCAGCAAAGAACTGATACTTGACTCTTGATGGATAAGGCGAGTCTACGGCAGACATCAGAGATGAATGGAAAGAGGAAGGAATTTTCAGCAATGGGGGCAACGTGTACAAACTCACAGTGGTTCGAAGGAGTGGCGGGACCCAGAGTGAATCTTGTAATTCTGGACTCTTCTCTCCTCTCACATTACCATTAAAATGTACTCATTTTCCCATTGTTGGAAGTTCCTTCTCTCTCTGTCTGTCTTCCTCTCTCTCTGTGTGTGTGTGTGTGTGTGTGTGTGTGTGTGTGTGTGTGTGTGTATAATATTCCCTCCTTCTTTGGAGAGGTGAACTAGCAGATGGTTCTGGAAAGAACTCACCCTAGAGTATTCTGCACGTTTCAGCCCCTGTTTTACCATGACACGCAGTGTCGCAATGTGACCTCAGACAGATCAATCTGCTGTTTGGACTTCAGACTCCTCTTGTGGAAATGAGGGGTTACAACTCAAAGCCAGAGGCAGGGATGGAGCAGTTGGGTGACTCCTTCCCACCTCTAGCAAGTATTAGCTTCACTATGATTGGCCCTGAGTAGCCCCTGCCTGCACAAGATCTTGTGATGGCCTTCCCTCAAGACTATGAAAACGTCCTTGGTGTCATCTTCGATGCTGCCTGGTATTTAACTAAGGATTCCCAGAGATGCCTCAAAGTTGAACAGATTGCCCCAGTTGTGGGTGCTGGTTGATCTCTTCCAGCTAACATAACATTTTCATGCTTGGAATGCATGTTTTGTAGCTGCATTATTTCCTCCCCTTCAGGTATTCGATCCCAAAGATAAACGCTCTCTCTGGAGCCTGTGTAAAGACTGCATGAATGGTATTTGGAACTGGCAGGCAGAGGTGTGATTTGGGGGAATCACTCATCTATCCTTACCTCAGCTGACAGTACTCAGTACACAGGGGCTGTCTGTGTGGCTTCCTCTGAGAAGAACGAAAGATTTACTTTTTTCCATGACCTACCTGCTGGCAAGGTACAAAAGGCCTCTCCCAAGCCCTGAGGGATCTCACTTGAGCTGTACTAATAGGCAGACGGATAACTGGTCGACCAAAAGAGCATCGATGAGAGGAAATAACTCACTTTTGTAAATGAACCTCTCAGGCTTTTGATCTGAGGCCCTTGAATTCTCTCTTCATCAGTGATGGTTGCACTAATCTGCAGGGAAGCGGATTTTACAAAGGGAGCAGGTGGGCGTTGCTGGCAGGTGAGGAGGACCCAGCTTTGAAAGATGCCCGTGGGGGAGAAGACCCCTCGATTTGCCATTCCTGTGCGCCCTCCCCATTGGCAGCACACCCAGAGAGTTTTGTACCTGTCATCTCGAAAGGTGGACGGAGTGTCACACGCGATATGATCCTTAACGCAGCAGGTGTAGTTAAATATGGAGCTCTGATGTGAAATTAACAGCCTACTGAAAATAGAGCCACGTTCTCAGGGTCCATAATAACACATTCTTTCAGTTTCCCCCAGTAGGGTTACTATACCTGTGCCTAGTAAAGTCCAGGATTCTTTAGGATGTGGCTTGCGTATCTAAATACCTACACTGGCATATATGTTTATCTGGGAATGGGCTGAACACACTATCTCTTTCCTATTTTCACCTATTTATATGATGGGGTCTGTGGCCAAGGATCACGGAAAGTAACCCATGAAGGGATCAAAAATGTGTTCTCCATTATGTCTTTTCAAAATTTTTTCAGTTATTTTTAAATTCTTTAAATTTTTATTTTATGTTGAAATATAGTTGATTTACAATGCTGTTAGTTTCAGGTGTACAGCAAAGTGATTCAGTCATACATATACCTATATCTATCCTTTATTAGATTCTTTTCTCATATAGGTTATTACAGAGTACTGAGTAGAGTTCCCTGTGCTATACTGTAGGCCCTTGTTTGATTATCTATTTTATATATAGTCGTGTGTATATGTTAATCCCAAACTTCTTATTTATCTCTCCCCCACACCTTTCCCCTCTGATAACCATAAGTTTGTTTTCTATGTCTGTGAGTCTGTTTCTGTTTTGGAAATAAGTTCATTTGTATCATTTTTTCAGATTCCACATATAAGTGACATCTATTTGTGTTTCTCTGTCTGGCTTACTTTACTTAGTATGATCATCTCTAGGTCCATCCATGTTGCTGCAAAGGGCATTATTTCATTCTTTTTATGGCTGAGTAATATTCCACTATATATATGTACCACATCTTTATCCATTCATCTGTCGATGGACACTCAGGTTGCTTCCATGCCTTGGCTATTGTGAATAGTGCTGCTGTGAACATTGGGGTGCATGTATCCTTCTGAATTATAGTTTTCTCCAGATATATGCCCAGGAGTGGGATGGCTGGATCATATGGTAGCTCTGTTTTTCCATTATGTCTTCATCTGGTGATCTTCAAACTTGCATGTGCATGCAAATCACCTAGAGATTTTGTCAAAGTGCAGATTCTGATTCAGTGGGTTTGGCACAAGGCCTGAGAGTCTGTGTTTCTAACAAACTCCCCTGTGATGGGGTTGCTGCTGGCCCATGGATAAGTCTTTGGGTCTTCATATGTGTGTCTGCTGTGAAGAAATTGTCTGAATTTAGATGGGAGGCTCTTAGCGTTTGAAGCTTTAGGACCAGTGGGCTCTGAGAAGTAAATAAGCGCAGTTAATTTATCCACGGATCCAGGTTTAGAGAGTGTGCAAACATTTTGGGATTCTGGGGTTCTTCCAAAGAGAAGCAAAATGAAGTCTTCCATTGTCAAGTTCTGTGAATAACTTGTTCATCGCAAATACATTTTTGAGCGTGTGCGTTTGGTCCATTCCCACCCAAGCTGCCCTCCCAGTGTCCCTGACAGCACGGTGGCGGCACCGTAATTGGAAACTGTAGAAACCTCTGGCCTTGGAAGTTAGATGCTTGTCTGGGCCTTGGGCACTGAAGAATTTGCAAGAGCGACTGGAGGCTGGCTGTGTGTCCCAGGAACAGCTGCCTTGCTCCTGCAGGGGGAAGGCCCGACGTCGGAAAGCCTATGAGGGATGCCGTTGTGGCCAAACCCTGTCTCGTGAGAGAAGAGAGCTCTGTGCCCCCATAGGATGATCGCACATGTTCCTTTTTGTCTGTTTTAATACTTCTGCTTCAAGCATATTTGTTTTTCCTTATTTTCTAGTGTCTTTGAGAAAAATCTGTCTTATACTGTATAATCCCATTTGGAGAGACATGACACGTTTGATTCTGTGAGGAAATATGCACATTTCTCAGGTTAATTTTTTTAAATTGGGACTCTGATGTTTGATTTCTAGGCCGTCTTTAGTGTGAAAGACAAACACATTTATTTTCTACCACTTCCTGGAAAATGTTCCTGATTGTAAAGCCTCTAGACTGGCCTTGCCAGTACAGCAATGTAGTGACAGTTACTCTTGTGTAATTCTAGTGCTTGAATCATGAGCAGCTAGTAATATAGATTACTGCTGTATACAGTTTCACAGCTGAGCTCCCATGCTGCAGTTAGATGCTTTAAAGCATTGATTTCTCTCTGACAACTCTCGAGATACTGGATGCCCAAAGAATGTAGGAAAGTTGGTTAATCTCTGTAGCTCACATGTTGCTTGCAGTAGAGAATATTGGTGAAACGTATAGTTTTTCTTTATTATAAATGCACCTGGGATATGAAGAGTGCTTTAAATCATTGTTAAAATTAGAAAAACAAAACTTCCTCATTAAGGTCAAAAATGTAGGATCCAAAACAACATTCAGTTTGATATTTGGCCATTTATCCAACATCTGATTTTATATAATTTTAATTAGTAAGGTCAGTCATTAGGGTTAGATTATATTCTGTAATGATTTCTATCAAACCTTTTAAAAATGTTTACTCTGGGGGGCAAACTGTTAGAGAATGCAAGAGGAAGTAACTGAATTCAAATTCCTTAATATCATCCTTTGTAGTTAGAAATAAGGTTTTTGGTTTTTTGTTTTTAAGCATTATTTATTTATTTATTTATTTATTTATTTATTTATTTATTTATTTATTTATTTATTTATTTATTTATTTATTTATTTATTTATTTATTTATTTATTTATTTATTTATTTATTTATTTATTTATTTATTTATTTATTTATTTATTTATTTATTTATTTATTTATTTATTTATTTATTTATTTATTTATTTATTTATTTATTTATTTATTTATTTATTTATTTATTTATATTTGCTGTGTTGGGTCTTCGTTTCTGTGCGAGGACCTTCTCTAGTTGCAGCGAGCGGGGGCCACTCTTCATCGCGGTGCGCGGGCCTCTCTCGTTGCGGAGCACAGGCTCCAGACGCGCAGGCTCAGTAGTTGTGGCGCACGGGCTTAGTTGCTCCGCGGCATGTGGGATCCTCCCAGACCAGGGCTCGAACCCGTGTCCCCTGCATTAGCAGGCAGATTCTCAACCACTGCACCACCAGGGAAGCCCCCAGAAATAAGGTCTTTAGTAGACTGTTTCCATAATATAGTCCCAAATCATTTTTATAACTTAATGAAATAAGTATGAACTAACTTTAGTGAGGAGGAGGAATTTCAGCTTGTCGTTCTATTATGTGCTTATTTACATTATTCTGGTCACGGGCATAATATCAATACTTCATCCTCAGAGAGGATTTTACACATGCACTGACTGAATTGGTGTAGAGTTTGTATTTTGTTACTTATTTTAAAAAGGGGGGGTGGAGAGAAAGAAAAACTTTATCACAAATTCTCTTCTGTGTGCTAGCTTTTCCCACACATTGGTATCCTGATTCTTCTTCCAGGGATGTTTCCCTCACACCACGCCCTCTAGAACGGATAGTTTGGGAGGGAAGTAGTGGGACGCAAAGTTGAAAGGAGGTGTGATGTCAGAGCCCATAATAGGAACTGTCACCAGTTCCTGTCTTTGTGGTGCGGGAACGAACACACCTGATGCCAGACTGCAGCATTTGGAAGTTCCCAAGACCACTGTCCCTTCTGCCGTCAGCTGCAAGTTCCGGGGTCCCCTTAGGTTCCATAATTCATTAGAAGGACTCACAGAACTGAGAAAGCCTTATACTCGTGGTTGTGGTTTATTACAGCGAGAAGATGTAGATTAAAATCAGCCAAAGAAAGAGACGCACGTGCCGAGTCCAGGAAAGTTCTAGGTGTGGGGCTGCCAGCTGACCTCTCCCCGTGGGGTTGTGGACAAGGCCAACTGCTCCACGCAACAGTACACGCAGAGTGTTGCCAACCAGGGACCCTCACCCGAGCCTTGGTGTCAGAGGTTTTGTTGGGACGTGGTCGTGTAGACATGGTTGACCGTCCACATGCTGACCTTGGTCTCCAGCCCCTCCAGAGGGCAGGCTGATACCGCCCGACCCAAAGGCCCGTCGTGAATGGTGTTAACACATACTATCTGGCAGCCCAAGATCACCAGGTAAACAAAGACGTTCTTATCAGGCAGGACATTCCAAGGGCTTGGAGATCATATCCCAGGAGCTGAGGGCAAATGCCAGACTTCTCTTTGGGCAGGTGGTCGGTGAGGTGGGGGCATTGTTGGTGAGTGAGAGAAACAAGACCTGGTAGAGGTGAGAGTGGATGCCCTCGTCACAGATGTGAGAAGGATGAGGGGACCCCTGACATGTTTGAGGGGACCCCTGATTGTAGACACACCCTTCGAGGGCATTAAGGCTGAATGGAAAATGGAGAAATCTTTTCAAACCATGTACAAATAATTCAGGGCATTATCAAAATAACTGTATTCAAATCCAGATACTGTGTTATTTATTAATGACAACAGAGATTGTATCGTTGCTATCGCACTTGGTCTCTTCACCCGTAATTTGGAAGTCACAAAAATATTGAAGGATTGTTTGGTTTTTTGATAAAGGCTTTGGTATGAGCTTTATTTTCAGAGACTGTAGTTTCATTTCTGTAGTTGTTAAGTAGCTAACAAATGATTTCCAACCTATCTTCTTAAGCCTGGAGTAAAATATGACTAAACTGGGGAGTCTTTTCTGAATCTTTATCACAACTGTTCTTCTCTAATAGTAATGGTAGGCCTTGCTGGGGGGCTGTGTATCTTCAAAAGAAGTCCAATAAAATCGATCCAGAACCTAGCTGTGCACGAGTAGACTTCTTATTGACCATGTTAACGTTAAGATTCCATTGACCAGCAATTCCATTTCTAGTTACGTAAGCTGTGGAAGTAATCACACGTGTGCCAAATTTTTATGCATAAGCAAGGGTATTCATCACAGCATCATTTATGTGTGTAAAGATAAAGAACGTTTAGAAAGGGCAACATCCTACTTATGTTTGAGGGAAGTGAATATCCATGGTGGATGTTACATAAAATTTAAGAATTAGACAGGGTTAAAATAGAGGGTAGCATTTCCTGTGCAGCCATGAAAAATTATGTCCCCCCCAAAAAAGTACTTAGGGATGTATGGAAATGCTTCTTCTATATTAAGAAAATATTACAAACAAGATATAGACAGTATTGTGCAAACTGTGCGTGCGTGTGTGTGTGTGTGTGTGTGTGTGTGTGTATAATGAGCTGAAAATCATGTTAAAAATTAAACTAATTGTTCCTACATCGGTTGGGGGTTAGGTGTGCGGGGTGAAGCGGAGAAGGGAGCTCAGTGGCGTGATTCTTACGTTCCCAGTTCTTGCCTTGTTGCCTCCCAATTACCGGGAGGGGGGCCTGAGCTGGTTAAAGGCAAAGCTCCGAAGAATGCAGATGCTCTGTGGGCCGGGAGCCGACGAGGTTTGGGAGCTAGATTTCTCTCGACAATAAGGTGAAGCGAGTTGAGTTTCTTCGAACATCCAAAAGGACGAGCCCAAGATGAGCGGAGCGAAGACGTGTGACTAAGTTACTGAGTTTATGAGAAACAACAATGATGAGAAGCAGGACAGATAATCCAGGGGAAATTCCTGGTGGGCCGAGAACCAAAACCTTTTAGGCCAGGGGCTGACTGATGTGAGATTTTAAGTTTGTGTCTTTGGCATAAACCTGTCTAAGGCCCGAGCCTTCACTGAAACGTGTTATCTCCCCGTTAGCCTTGTTGAGTAATTTTGTGGGGAGTCAAAGGAAAGGTAACATTCTACCTTATGTTAGGAAAGTGACCATCCATGGTCCGTGGGCTTGTGGTGACGTGGAGCTTTGAGCCAGAAGGGATCACGAAAAACTGAGGAGATGGCAGTGTCATTGGCCTACGTGGCGAACTCCAGCTTGACTTTAAATCTGAAGAGGGAGGGTGGCCTCACTTAATATTTGGGGAACTAAATTAGCATAACACATACACACAGCACCTAGAAAAAAAGACTGGAGAGATATATCCATTTTTATCGGGGTTTGTCTCCAGGTATTAAATGGTGTTTATCTAATTTTTTCCTTTGTGCTTTTCCGTCCTTTCCAAATACTTTACAGTGACTCCTGTTATTTTTGAAATGAGGGGATGGGACAACTAAGGGGTCTTTCTCCAGGTGGCAGAGGCTTTGACTAGATGCTTCTTTTTTATGCAGACTGCTACTGTTTCTGGGTTCATAAACTTGGACAGGACGTTTGCAGACAGGATCTTACAAATTTGCAAAGCCTCAGTTTACACTTGGCAACATACACAGTGCCCTACGGCCTCCTCAGACCCAGGTTGGCCTTGTCACAATTCAGTGGAAACTTGGGGCAACGAGCACAGACAGGAGGGCAGAGGTTGCGTTAGATGTTCCTCCGATGTCCTTCCCGGATTCTCCCTGGAGCCTGGGATGGAGGAACAAGCTACACCTTATAACTGCTACCAGACGAAGGTGGAATTGATCCTTGGAGTTTCAAGGAGGAAGAGAATAACTCCAATGTCACTTTGCAAACCACAGCCCAAGCAGACAGTTTCCTTAGTTTAAAGACTGAAGATCTAAGGAAGTAGGTTGACATCTTGAAATAAAAAAGAATGAGCTGCTGGTCGGTGTCTAGGGAGAAGAAACCATCCGTCAGAAAGGATCACAAACATTTGCTCAACGTGTGTCTGAACAAGATGCCTGGGAACCAGCCAGAAGACGTTATTCCTACATCCTCACGGGGCTCCGGGTGGGCAGAAGCTTTAAACTGCTCTGGTTCTCAAGGTTCCCGGGCTTCCTGCATCCACACACACATCCCTGTCTGTTCTCCTCACTTGTCTGCTCCACGTTTTTCCTGCTGGACCATAAGTGACATGGGGGACGGAAGCCTGCCCGTCTACATTTCATAGAACCTCTCACAGAAGGAGGCCCATCAGTGTGTGTTGAAGGAGGAATAAGTAACTCAGTAAAGAACGTTTTATCTTCCTGTAAACCTGAGAAACTTGTGCCTGTGATGGGGTGGGGGAGAGAGGAGGAGGAGCATGGAGACAGAAGCCACAGGTCGTTCTCTTACCCCTTTGACCTTGGGGGAGGCGAGATTTAGGAGCCGATGTTGAGGTCTGGTGGAGAGTGAAGTCTCCTCTTCTGTTTTTTTAAACAATGATTTTCAGCTTTTTTAAATGACTTTTGATTGAAGTCTAGTTGATTTACAACGTTGTGTTGAGTTCTGCTGTACAGCAAAGCGATTCAGTTATACATAGATAGACGTTCTTTTTTAAAATATTCTTTTCCATATGCTTTATCATAGGATACTGAATATAGTTCTCTGTGCTATACAGTAGGACCTCGTTGTTTATGAAGTTACCCCTTCTGCAGCTTTTGGGGGTGTGTGGCGTGGATACGAATTCGGGCCCCTAGATTTCAGACCGAAGCCCCATGTCTGTCACCTGAAATATACAGCTCTCATCAGAGTGTATAATGGAACGTTTGTAGACATTAGACTCTGACCAGAATTTCAATCCCAGCTCGGCTGCTCACTGGCTAAGGGAAAAAGCCAAGATGTCTGGAGTGTAGTAGCTACTCAATAAATGCCCGTGGGAATAGCTCTCGCAATTCAGCAACATCCGGCAGAATCACAAGTATAGCTGTACGTGGTCCTTGCGTTCAGCTCCAAGCTTATTTCTGTCCCAAAGTGTTTCTTTAAACTTGTATTTGTTACTTCAGGTTTCTGGTCGGGAAATCCTGTCCTTGAGGTTGAATGATTATTTCATTTTTTTTTTCAAGACGGAAACATAGAAAATGGGGAAGCATCTGTGATGTGTAAGGGGAGAGTGAGAAGCGCCCGAAGGGAAGCTGCTGAAGATGAGGGAGGAGTCCATGCACTGGCGGTGTCGCATGGCCGCGTTTCCTCGCATGGGTGAGAAGCAATAGGTGTGAGTTATCACTCTTCTGTTACGGCTCTTCCCTTGGACGCTGGTGCAAGACAGGCGCTTCCCCTCCCTGTTGGCTCAGCGTATCAAATGGGAGTATTTCTTAGAAAAACAATCACCCAGTGCCACACACCTGAATTGTGAGTAGCTATCATTTCACCTAAGAGCTCTCAATGCTTTGCCACTTACGGGTTGTATAAATGACCATCAGGGTGATTTGTAGGACGCAGCACACGTTGTTAACCTACAGACGGCGTGCAGATACAGGCTGTAAACTGTGACACTGGGAATCCAAGCCATACCCATGGTGGGAAATGTTCCACACCTTTCATAGACAATGACTGTAGTAGATTAAGAATACAAAATCAATCCAGGCGGCTGCTAAATTGGAATTAGATACCATAATCCAAGTACAGCGTACAGATCATTGCAACAGTCCCAGTGCTTTTGCCACACTGCCTTTGAAAGGTTGTACGCTCCTCTGGATGCAGCCTTCCTGAAGGCGGGTTCCTGTTTTATATTCTAATTTGCAGTTCTCCAGTTATTTGTGGAAAAGTACCAATCAATATGTTAATAAAATGTATGCAGTTTACAGCGTTGACGGCTTTTAGTTAGGTGCTCTGCGGGATGTAATAAAACAGAATGTGGGATTTTCTTTTCTCAACTGGCTTAGATGGAGAACCCATACCTGTGTGTCCAAATAAAATAGAGCTAACGTTATAAAATTCTGCAGTAGTATAGGAGCTCACGATGACCTGTATCCCAGCCCTGTACCTGATAGGAGTAGGAATTGCATCTGGAGGATGTGTAGTGTCTGGTCTGAGATGACAAAATGGCACAGCTGGGGCTGGATGTCTTTTCAGTTCTGCCTGAAGGGCTCTTGTCTTTGTTGCTTTGGTGACGGTGTGGGGAGAGTGGGAAAGTGACACGTTCCAGGGCCCCCCGGGAGGCAGGAGGCGGCTGAGGACACTGCTCCTGGCAGAGAGGACGCTGGCAGTCCAGGCTTCGCGAGCTCAGTGCTGGAGTCACATGCTGCCCACTGAACGCAGGCTTGTGTGGGCGACAGGGACCTCCAAGGGCCGTTGAACGCAGCACCCACCCCACGCTTTGGAGTGCAATTCAAGACAGAGCGTGTAGTTAATTCCAGCACGTACGCGACTCAGACTGACCGCAGGATCCTCAGTTGGAGAGGCTTGTGGTCTCAGGCCCTGCTTTGTACCTGGACGCCTGTGGCGTAGCCCGGATCGTGGAACTGCGCCGTCTTCCCGATGAGGATGAGATTGCCAGCTCCTCTCCCGCCCTCTAGATCAGTTATCTCCCACTGACACACCAAGATCAACCTCGCGGGCCAGACGAGTCAGCGGAGTGCGGCATCTGAGAGCCCTTGTAGGATTCTGATAGATGGGGAGGACGTGACGAGGACCGCGCCCTAAAGATGCAGAAAGCCGCAGGAGGCAGGTAGCCTGGATGCGCGAGGGCAGCACCCCCCCACGGAGGGCCAGACACGCTCTGCCCGCTTGAACCGAGGGGCGCTTTGTAGCTTCCTCTGCCGGGGAAGCCACCAGCCCGAAGGGGCTTCGGAAGGCTGGGAGTTCCCAGTGGGTGCCTGACGGTGTTAACTGCGGATCCGGGGCCGGAGGAGCTGGGGTAGAAAAGGAGAGGCGTTTAAATGTCAGAGTGCCTCAGATCTCTTTTCGAAATATCCCAGGCATGAGAAGTTAAACCACTCCTGATATATAGTTCATCAGTTCTCCTCATTTCAAAGTTGACCCTACGTGAACTCTTGCAGGGGCAGAGGAGGAAAATGGGCTGCAAGTGACGTCACCCTGGGGGGCTGAGTCGTTCTACCATCTCCTGTAAATAGGATCCTGGTTCATACAGATCGTATTCCCAGACCTGAACGTCAGTTCCTCCATCCTCTCCCAGAGAATTCCTGTTCTCTTTGCAAATGTAAAGTTAAAATAAACCCAGAAGTTTTCATGTCAAACCATGGAGTAGTTTTCACTCTTGTAGAAAGAGGGAAAAAAGGGTCAGTTGTTGAATGATAAAGGCATACGCCCAGGATCTGAGCTTTCAGAAAACATCTTCTAAAATCTAGACTCATTGGCAGGGCGCTGTCCAGACAGCAGACACACCCCTGCCAGGCTCAGTGGCTAATTATGAAATAGGTTGGGGTCCGAAGGAGCCCAGCATTCCTGAGCCTTGATAGGGCTCAGGGGTGCCCTATCTGTACCTCCCACCCAGGCAGATACCCAGGACCTGCCAGATTTCTTCCCAGGCAGGTCTCATCAAGCCCTGTGCTCAGGAAGCGATCCAGTAAAGCCAACCCCCAGAGGTAAAAGATGGAGAAAGTCACTTACACGTCAGAGGCGACAAAGGTGATATGCCCAGGGAGGAAGAAGACAGGGTGGATTGGACCGCGAAGCACCAGCTGTAGGGTGGCTCTTTTGGAGCCCTGGGAGGATTTGCTGTTTGGGGACTCTGGTCTGGTGCCCCTGAGATGGTGCCACACTGAACACCGACCTCTCTGGGCTGGACCCCGGGTGTCGGGCTGGCCGCGGTGGGCGAGTCTGGGCGACTGCCTCTTGACATTTCTAACTAAGCACGTATTTGTCTTGCCTTCTGGCAGATATTTTCCATGTGGCATTTGGCTTATTTTTACCCTGGATTCAGATCATTTCCTTCAGAAGATGAGATCGTTTGCCGAGATGTCACAGAGAAAGGTGGATGACAAAGTTAGAAGTCGCTTACATTTTTTTTTTTCAAAGGGCTCTAGAAGCATAGTTTGATTCTGCTGGAACCGTCGTCCCAAACCTGACTCTCCATCTGGCCTGAGAAGCCTGCTTCTGAGTGTCTTGATGCCCCGGAGCCCCTCTGATATTTACCCAAAAGGCCTTTTTCTCTTTCCTTTTCTTTTTTTTTTTTTTTTTTAAATATTTTATTTATTTATTTATTTGGCTGCACCGGGTCTCAGTTGTGGCATGCGGGATCTTTTAGTTGCAGCATGCAGACTCTTTAGTTGCAGCATGTGGAATCTGGTTCCCTGACCGGGGATCGAACCCGGGCCCCCTGCATTGGGAGTGCGGAGTCTTAGCCACTGGACCACCAGGGAAGTCCCCGAAAGGCCTTTTTTGAACATGTGAAGGATGCTGTGTTCTGAGAGGCTTCTTATGAAAACAAATATCTGTGGAATAACAGAGTTTTGTAAAGCATCGAGAAAAAAAGAAATGAACTCAGAAAAGCCATGATTCTGAGAAATTTAACATCTGAACATACACAGTGAACTGAAAATGGCCGACCCTTACAGGATCTGAAAGGTTCAAGCCAAAAGCAAAACAAGAAAAGGAGTGAGAAGAACCGATTAACTATGAGAGTCACAGGGTATTTAACTCAGGGTCAGGGCTGATGTCTGTTTAAGGACAGCTGTTTGAGCGAGTGTGCTTGGATTCATCGCGTTACTTCTTCCTTTAGCAAGTGGGGCTGTGGTACTCCTGCATCAGCATCCCATCTTTCCCAATGTCTGCGCCCTTTAAGGAACAGACCCCCATTGAATCTCCTGAAACCACTGTGCACCACACAATGTCCTCTTTCACACTCACTAAGGCTGCTCCTTGCCCTCTCTCCCGCTTGCCTTGTTTTCTTTCTTCTTCTGAACCTGATCTGAAAGCAAACGTCGGGGTCCTCTTTTGCTGCAGTGGCACAGCCCTGCCCTCCTCCGTTTCGGCATCCGTCCATTTCTCTTTCTTCCTGAGCCTGGCCGAACTGTTGCAGCGAAGGGCCGGTGCCAGCATGCCTCCTCGAGGTTATTAAGCCTCCAAAGTTGTTATTTAGACTCCAGATTTCTAAACTTGCCCCGGACTGGATGTGAACAGGCCAGGTGATTTGTTTCCTTTTAAATAAAGCGCTTTGCTCGTTGGGCTGCGTGGTCGGACCTTGGTGGTCACTGCCAATGTAATACACGTGCATAGGCTGTGTACGAAAATGTGACTCCATCCAACATTCTGCTGCTTTTGCTTCGTGTTCGCGGCACGTGTTATGCATTGAAAATGCTACTCATTCGGAATTTACAGGGAAAGGAAGGAGGGCAGAGCAACGCAGACGACGGGGTCACAGGGCAGTAGAGCGGGGGTTCAGGCTGGTTTATTTTTAATGCAGTAGTTTGGTTAGTGGGGATGTGGAGTGGGGAAGAGCTGGTGGCCGGCTGCCTGTCCAGTAGGGAGGGGGCTTTGCAGCTCTCTTGGGGGAACTGAGGTTTCCTAAGTGGCTTTTCATAAAGAGCCCACAGGATAGAAAAACCTCACTTCCTACAAGCTCCCAAGAAGCTTCTTGCAGTCCTTGGGCATGTTCTACATAACAGTCCCTTTGAATTCAGCAATCATTTGTCGAGCAGTTAATGTGAATAGATCGTCTAAAATTCAGTCCCCGTCCGATGAATGGTTGCTTTGACACACCATTCTTTGTGTGTATTCTTCACTGTGGTAGATTAGGAAATGTGCATCTGGTAAAGTACAATAGAAGTAGCCAGTCTTTTGTACAAAGAGGAATGTTTTAAATTCCTTGGAACGCACCTGTTACATCTGCCCTACTGTTAGGTGGTCAGCAATTTGCTGACCATTATAAGCACAACATCGAGTTAACTTGGAGCCATCTTAGTTGATCAGGATTGATACGCGAAGATCAAATGCTAGGTTTGGCACTTACAAGAGGATGCACTATAGATTTTATTTATTTTTAGAATTTATTTTTATTTTTTTATTGAAGTATAATTGATTTACCAGGTGTTAGTTTTAGGTGTGCAGTGCACAGCAATTCAGTTATATATATACATTCTTTTTATATATTTTTATACATATATATTTTTCAGATTCTTTTCCATTATAGGTTATTATAGGATAGTGAATAGAGCTCCCTGTGCTCTACAGTAGGTCCTTGTTGTTTATCTATTTTATACGTAGTAGCTTGTGTCTGTTAATCCCAATCTCCTAATTTATTCCTCCCCCCCTTTTCCCCTTGGTAGCCATAAGTTTGTTTTCTATGTGTGTGAGTCTGTTTCCGTTTTGTAAGTGAGTTCATTTGCACAAGTTTTTAGATTCCACGTGTAAGTGATACCATCTGATATTTGTCTTTGCCTGACTTAACTTCACTTAGTATGATCATCTGTAGGTCCATCCATGTTGCTGTAAATGTGAATATTTCATTAATCTGTCTTAGACACAGAGTTTCAAGAAAGTCTTAATGCCTTGACAGGAGAACAATTGATAGCCTGTAATCACGAATGCTGTTTATATTCTGTGAACGATTGTAATGAGTGAGCAGTTTAACAATGAAATAGATCAAGAATCCCCCAAACACTTCTCTGTCAGCTCAGCCCACAAATGCCTGTTTGGTCTCTTCCGTTGTCTCCTTTTCCCAGCTTTTGACGTGCTGTCACAGAGCCAGCTTGCAGAAATGTCCTCAGTTCTCTTGACCTTCATCCAGGTTTCCTGGTTCACGGGCTGTGGTGAATAATTTATCCCTCTGACTTTAATGCAGTATATTTTCTAGTGTTTTTAAAAAATTGGAGACCCAGACTGCAGGTCACATGATCTCTTTGTTTAAACCTGTGTTTTAAAAAATATTTCCTTTACTTTTCTAGGTATTGAATGGAGAAGTACTGGTCATAACAGCAAGAGCTGACATGTATTTATCACACAGTAGGTGCCAGTTAGCTCACAAAGTATTTTACCTGTATTATCTCAATTAATACAAGATTCGTCTACGTCATTATTAGTATACCCACTTCACCATTGAGAAACATGATGCTGAAGCAGTTTATGTTCTTGTTCGAGGTGGCGGACATGGGCCTGAAATCTGACTGCAAAACCCGTCTCCACTGTGGGGATGTGGTTCTGCTCTCGCTGGCTGAGGGTATGTGTAGAATTTTTCAAAGAACACTTTCCTTGGGGCCTCCTTTCCTTCTGAAGTTTGGGCTTCTTTCAATTTCTTGTTGCATAAACATGTAGATAGCATTCTCTAATGAACGAATTTACGGCTGTTAGTGTAGACACCAGAGTTTTAAGCGATTTTGTTACGAGTAATATATAACACTTAAATATCATTCAATCTAAGAGTAACAAGTGACTCCATCTCCCTTTTGGCATTTAGAAAACACACAAAAACATGTTTATAAAACATGTCAAATAGAGTTTTTAAATGATGGGATTAAACAGTGAAGGTGTTATAGGTAGCGGAGAGTCTATACAGCTTTCCTTTTGAGGCAGGATGCCCACGTGAGTTCAGGGGATGTTCCCCGGCTCTGTCCTCTCACCTTGCAGGTGGCTGTGGTCCAGAAAGAGGGGGTAATTAGATAGGGCTTGGGGAAATGGATCATTGTGAGTTTCCACTCCTTCAGTTTTTAGAAATGAAACCCACGATTGTAGGTGCCTTTCTAACATTCTCTCTTTCAAAGATCTGATGAAAAAAGCCAGAGGCACGCAGAATAGAAAGAAACCACTCACCCCAGGGTCAGGATTCACTTCTTGCCTTCTTACCTCCTGCCGAATTAAAAAAAAAAAAAAAAGGACAGACGTGAGATCTTTATTCTTTCCTGGAAGCAGCATTATCCCTTTGAAGTAGCAAAACGTCCTGTTTCATATTCCGCTTCTTGTCCCTTACGTTTGGTCTTGAGGTGTGTATGTTTAGCTCTTCCCCCTCGGTGACATGTAGTTGCATATGCATGTTCATATTCCGGGCATCGTAGGTCTTGCCAAAGTGACTGGCTATTCCTCAGTTGCCTTCTATGTTATAGCTATATGAGAACAATTTTTGAATTAAAAAGGCAGTAGCTTTAGAACTGGTTATAGAAAACATTTCAGCGCAGGGCATGGCGCTTACTAGAGTCCTCAGGAGCAGGGGGTGTTGCGTGGGCAGCGGGGGCTGCTGACCTACGTTAGGGGCATGAACTGGAGGCAGGGCTTGGGTCCTTTGGGGTTGGAATCATCTCAGAACCTGAATCCTCGGTAGTTCTTTTCTTGTTATCCTCTAGAAACCTATCGTTGATTGTTGGCTAATCGTTAAAACTGATGAAGAAAAGACTTCGCAGCTGGGATGGGTGGAGGTGGGGTGCTCCAGGTGGAGAATGGCGAGGCTGTCGATCAAAGCCCCAGGGCCCGAGGATTGGCCTGCGGAGTCGGATGGGCAGGTTGGGTTGGCAGCCCCAGATGATCTGGAGCGGGCGGACGGTATAAAGAGAAGGTGCGGAGTGGGTGGCAGCTGAGTCCGTGACCGCACGAGCCCTGTGATGCCCTGTGAAGCGGGGGCTGTGCGCCAGGCTTAGAGCCGGGGGCCGGGATGTGACTGGACGGAGGGCAGAGCTGAGGCTCCGCGCATTCGGGGGACCAGGACGGAGGGCGTGGAGCCCGTGGGCTCTGTCTAGCCTACCTGTTCTCCAGGCTCTGCCCTTTGCAGAGTAACCAGGATGCAAGAGCAACGTCAGAGTGGCTTCCTGAAGCTTCCCCGTGTCTGTACTGAGGTGGGGACGAAGTGGGCCCTGACCCTTGCTGTAAGCCCCTCGCAGGAGGGGCTTTGGGAGTAGCTCAAAGATTCATCGCACTAAGCGCTGTTTTCCTGGAGGCAAACTGTCCACCTGGGAGGGGACAGAACAGTCAATGTTGCTTATCCAGAAATTGATGTGAACACCTGACGGCCTCTGTACCTTTCGGTCAGAAACCACGTGGTGACCATTTTGATTTAAGGGAGACATAAATGAATTAGACCACTTCTTTCCTTCCACACGGGAGACCCAGCTGACAGCAGAATTAACATCCACTTCTTAAACGTTGAGGGCAGTAGACTCTAGTGATGTTACTGGTGCGGCAACGGCAAACTAATCCCCGTCGGAGTCTTAGGGTGAGCTGGGCGTTGAAACGATCGATGCGCTTCTAATAGGAGAGACAGTAATGGGGCGGAGGGCATCGAATGGACATATCGGAGGGGTTTTACTTGGAGTCTTCAAAACTCACCTTGCTGCTCATGGAGACCCAGCTGGATGGTGGGGCATCCCTGAAAGTGACTTAAGGTATATTTGCATGGAGCAAAGGGAATGTCACTTGTTAATATGATACAGGTTTGAATGCCCTGAAAAGAGGAAGAGAGCTACTGCTTCAGTATCGCCTGAGCGCAAGGCCGCGTGTCACCGCTTCGTTAGATCGCTACAACACCGTGCACTTGGTAGTGTCAGTCGGAGGATGCACGTTCCCCAAGGGCAGGTGGCTGGTAAGTAGTGGAGCCAAGCTCCAAACAAAGGCTGTGTGTCTCCAAGCACAGGCATCTTCCGTCCTCAGCCCTGAAATTGGCAGCTGATGGTGCCTTGATCTTGAGACAATGCAGGTCTCAACCAGCCCTGTAACTCAGCCTCAGGTCTGAAGTCACACCGCTGTACGTGTGAGGCTCTTGTCTCCTGCCCCCGCGGGGAAAGGCTTGATAAATAAGTCACTTGGCTTCACTCTTCTAACGTCTTTCTAAAAGCAACATGGCATGGGAGGAGATAAGACTGATGGAAGGTGGGTGGGAGGGCCGCTTCCCTGTCCTTGGACCCATCTGCTCTTCTTCCTTAAGACCAGTCATTCATCTTAAGACGGCTTCCCTGGCAAACCCCAAGCCCACAATTGTCTTTTCTCAAGCTCGTCCCCTCGCCAGTGTTCTAACGCCCACCTTTGATCTGCTTTCTCTCAGGAACACACGGAGTTTGTAAATGCCTCAGGTTAACCTCCTGTGAGTGGAAGGCTTTGAAATGAGTCCTGCTGCGAACTAGACCAGCAGGGAATATGGATAAAGGGCTCGGGGTCACTTAAGAACGACCTGAGGTCAAACCCACCTTCGTGACTCAGTAGCTGCTCGCCTCTAGCTGATTATCAGTGCCTCTGTGTCACTTCGTCCTCATTTGTACAAGGTGGATAGTAACCCCAAAGGGCTATTGTAGGGACTAAAGTGGAGACTATGGTTCAAGTGTTTAATACTTGGCACCTCCAGAAACATAAATGAGAAATCTGTGAAGTCGCCACTGGGCAAATGGTACGTTTTGGATTATGTCACTTGAGTTGTGCTGATAGGGCTGGATTTCCCCAGACATCTCCCGGGAGTCGTCACCGTTTCCCCACCTGCTTGGGCTTTGCTGTTCTTTCTTCTTCCCCACGGAGGTGTTTCTTGTCACCAGCTGTCCCTTCCGACCCGTGTGGACCCCGCAGTGTGCATCCACGGAGCCCCATCAGTCGGTCCCTCGGTTGTGGTTCCTCAGTCACAGGGGTCACGTGTCCCGCCTCTGCTCCCTTTTCCTACGGCTTCTAACTGCTGAGGGAGAAAGGATGCTCTGGATGCCCCTCTTTGTATACATCATTTTTCTGTATGCAGAAAAATGTCAATGTCACCACTTCTCAATGTCACCGTTTCTGTGAGTTAAAATAGACATACTTCTTTCGAAAAAAATTTTTGTTGTAGTGTACTTGATTTACTACGTTGTGTTAGTTTCTGGTGTACAGCGAAGTGAGTCAGTGTTATTTATATCTTTTTCAGATTCTTTTCTGTTATAGGTTATTACAAGATATTGAATATAGTTCCCTGTGCTATACAGTAGGTCCTTCTTGGTTATCTGTTTTGTTTTTGTTTTTGTTTTTTAACATCTTTATTGGAGTACAACTGTTTTACAATAGTGTGTTAGTTTCTGCTTTACAACAAAGTGAATCAGTTATACATATACATATGTTCCCATATCTCTTCCCTCTTGCGTCTCCCTCCCTCCCACCCTCCCTATCCCACCCCTCTAGGTGGTCACAAAGCACAGAG
>NC_041218.1:3741329-3761944 GCF_002837175.3 Physeter macrocephalus | reverse complement strand
ACAAATTGTGAATTTTTTGTTCTAGTTCTGTGAAAAATGCTAGTGGTAGTTTGATAGGGATTGCATTGAATCTGTAGATTGCTTTGGGTAGTAGAGTCATTTTCACAATGTTGATTCTTCCAATCCAAGAACATGGTATATCTCTCCATCTATTTGTATCATCTTTAATTTCTTTCATCAGTGTCTTATAATTTTCTGCATACAGGTCTTTTGTCTCCTTAGGTAGGTTTATTCCTAGATATTTTATTCTTTTTGTTGCAATGGTAAATGGGAGTGTTTTCTTAATTTCACTCTCAGATTTTTCATCATTAGTGTATAAGAATGCCATAGGTTTCTGTGCATTAATTTTGTATCCTGCTACTTTACCAAATTCATTGATTAGCTCTAGTAGTTTTCTGGTAGCATCCTTAGGATTCTCTATGTATAGTATCATGTCATCTGCAAACAGTGACAGCTTTACTTCTTCTTTCCCGATTTGGATTCCTTTTATTTCTTTTTCTTCTCTGATTGCTGTGGCTAGAACTTCCAAAACTATGTTGAATAAGAGTGGTGAGAGTGGGCAGCCTTGTCTTGTTCCTGATCTTAGTGGAAATGGTTTCAGTTTTTCACCGTTGAGAACGATGCTGGCTGTGGGTTTGTCATATATGGCCTTTATTATGTTGAGGAAAGTTCCCTCTCTGCCTACTTTCTGTTTTTTTATATATAGTAGTGTGTATCTCTTAATCCCAAACTCTTAATTTATCCCTCCCCCCTTTCCCCTTTGGTAACCATAAGATTGTGTTCTATGTCTGTGAGTCTGTTTCTGCTTTGTAAATAAGTTCATGTCAGTATCATTTTTTTAGATTCCACAAATAAGCCATATCATTTGATATTTGTCTTTCTCTGACTTACTTCACTTACTATGATAATCTCTAGGTCCATCCATGTTGCTGCAAATGGCATTATTTCATTCTTTTTTTATGGCTGAGTAATCTTCCATTGTATATATGTACCACATCGTCTTTATCCATTCATCTGTCGATGGACATTTAGGTTGCTTCTATGACCTGGCTATTGTATCAATAAATAGTGCTGCTGTGAACACTGGGATGCATGTATCTTTTTGAATTATGGTTTTCTCCAGATATATGCCCAGGAGTGGGATTGCTGGATTGTATGGTAACACTATTTTCAGTTTTTTAAGGAACCTCCATACTGCTCTCCATAGTGGCTGCACCAATTTACATTCCCACCAACAGTGTAGGAGGGTTGGTTCCCTTTTCTCCACACCCTCCCCAGCATTTGTTATTTGTAGACTTTTTTAATGATGGCCATTCTGACCTGTGAGAGGTGGTACCTCGTTGTACTTTTGATTTGCATTTCTCTAATAATTTGTGATGTTGAGCATCTTTTCATATGGCTGTTGGCCATCCGTATGTCTTCTTCTCCAAAGAAGACATTGGCAGAAAAAAATAGACATTATTTAGATTTTCTGCTCATTTTTTGGTTGAGTTTGTTTTTCTGATATTGAGTTGTATGAGCTGTTTGTCTCTTTTGGAAATTAAGCCCTTAAAGTAGACATACTTTTCGCTTGTGATAGAAATATTCTGATCAAGGAGCGAGCAGAGCCGCTTTCCATTGTCTGCCACCAAGGACGTCTTCTCAGAGAGATAAAAGCCTTCCTCCCCACTGTCCAATACACTGGAAAGTGCACCGCACTTGAGAATCGGGATTCCAATCACATCCGATTTGCCAGCTCCTCTGAATTTCCTAAAGGTGAAATTATTTGCAAGGGAGGCATACCTCACTCCTTCCCAGACATCGGCTCAGATTCCCAGGGTAAAGGAAATTGCGTCTTCACACACTGAGTGAAGACCAAAACATGGACTTTTCAAGTATGTCAAACCTACTGTGTGGGTGTCCTTCTCACTCCCTTCTAATGGGAAACCCCCTGTGTCCTGAGGGGCCCTGAGTGACGTTACAACTCAGCCGCTTTGTCATGAATCACCCTGTTCGGAGCATTGAGTTCACACTCAGGTTTGCGGCAATGTCGCTAGTGAGGCTTTAAATGTACTACTGTGCCTAGTGGTCATTTTTCTTCGAAGGCAAAACAACACGTGCGTTGGGCATACATTACAGCAACGGCATATTCAATATCGACTCTGGGTTTCCGGTAACCGAAAATCTAGTGTAATCTCTGAACTTTCACCTCCAGCAAAATGTTTTCCACTCATTTCTCCTTCCCTGTAGCTCTTCTTGAGATTGATACAGAGATAATGCAAGAAGCACCTTCAGTTAAGCAAAGCCCATTTAAACCACCGTTTGCATCACTTATACATATAGGAACCCTTGTAACGTTACTCTGTGTCAGATTGTTGCCTTCGACCAAACCCAATGGATTTGAATTACACCCCCTGTTCAGGTCATGGAGAACAGAAGACGTGTTTAACGTTATCCTTCCAGACCTGACTTGGGTTGAGGACATATTCACAGAGACAATAAACTTGTGATCTGGGGTTTAAAAAAATCTTAATCGTTGTGTATGAAATCAAAAAGATCCAACAGATAATCCCTAGTCTTGGATAAAACTGTTTGTTTAAAGAGTGATGTTTTAGGCAGAAATTAGTTTTCAGAACATTAAAAGAGTCCAGTGATAATATTTGCAAATCCTTTCATTGGCATGAAAAATTAGCAACTAAATCTGGCCATTAAAGCATAATCTTTATTTGACCAAAGCATGGTCTAAAAATGGAATAAACTGTAATTTGTCTTCTCTGACAGCTAATTACCTGGAAGTCTGATTAAAGGGAAAATGAAATTTACTTAATTAGTGTTTTGGTGTTTCCTCTGTATACATGTAAATATGCCCATCTCCTCTTCTACAGGAACATTGCTAGAAATAAATTACCATTTTTATTTTGTCCCATTCAAATGTTGCCAAACAGAGAACCACGGGAGAAGAACGGGCATTTTACTAACAATGGCTTGTAGATTATGAGCCTGATAGAGAAGTGCCTCTTAGCAGCAGAATAGGGTGTTTATGACGAAGTTGATTTCTTTTTTTTTTCCCCACTGGCTCGACCTTCAGTTGTCAGCCAGAGGAGAGCCAACTTGTGGGTGAATCACCACAGCCAGTAAATCCTGGCCGGGTCGTGGAGATGTATAGGTATAGCTAAGCCCCTGCAGCAGATGGGCTCTGGTAGCCTCTGAGGTTCCTTTGAGAGCTTCAGCATTACTTGCTCTTTGCTAGGCGTGGTATTTGGGGGTGTTGCCTTTTTAGGGTTTGAAGAACCGTGCAGTAATTATAGCCCAAGGCAGAGGAGGTATCTCTTAATTCTCACCCACATGTTCTGTTGCCTCCGAGTTCTCCTGGCAGAGGTTCTTTAAACAGGAGGCATATGTAACACACCCGAAGCAGTGTAATGAAATCATCTTCCTTTGTGAGCTGCTGAAAGCCAAAGAAGTTCGTATCCATTTTTTAAAGTGATCGGAAAGTCTTGGGATGCTGTTCTCGAACTAGAGGTTTTCCTTATTTAAATGGAAGACCTCCCAATAGTTCAGTTCTATGCGTATAAACAACTGGACTAAAGTATTACTTTTAAAAAGCACTGCAGGTTTTAATCAAAATCCTCAAGAAATGAAAGTCTTAATTAAACCTGAAACACTCCTTCCTAGGCCTGAGGTTTCTAATATTATTTTTCATCCTCACCGAACATCCTCTATGATGAAAGCAGAATGTAAGTGGTGAAATAGCCAATTACTTAAAGGATAGTATCATTGAAACAAACCCAAAGCAAATGAAAAATCATTTTAGACTCACGGAATGTAGAAGATGAAAGAGGCTTGCACCGAGCCCTCCTTTCACGAAGACTTTGGTGCCAGGACCTCTTCGTTTTGTTATCCTCACTCTTCTCTGATGCAGAATTATCTGGCATAATTGGATGTTCTCCAAAATAACTACTTCTGACAATATTTCTAAAAATTGTGGAGTGGAGATTTGAAGAGGAGAGAGATTCTTAATGATTTGTTAAAGATTGCAATAGCGGTTTCTGGAAACATTCCCCTTTGCCTGTGGCCCAGTCAGCTCCCTTTTCTCTTCTCTAGGAGTTAAGCGGTCATTCTCTGGAATCCCCTCTCTTGTTTATTTTGCCACTGGACTGGATGGCCCTATGGTTGCCCAGAGTAAAGGGATTATGATAAAGTTAGCAAATACAACTAGTACTTAGGATGCCATTGACAGCACAGGTGACCTGTTCTCTGCCGTATCTTTTCAGGATTTTAGGAAGATGTCATCGTCTAGTGAATGATAGTTAGCTTATGCTGTTACCGACCAGGCTTCTTGGCCTCCTTAATCAGTAGAAATTGATGAGAGGCCAGACAAGAAATTCAGGCAAAGCTTTATTGGGGCTCCTGCTGCAGCAGGGGGGAGTGAGATCAAGTAACAGGTTCCCTTGCTCTCTCGCTGGTTCCTGACATCGGGTGAGGGGAGGGGTGTGTCCAGGGGTCGCGCCAGAGGCGTGGCTTAGGTGGCCCGCCCACCCCCTGGGTGGTGCTGTGTGCAGACTGCCTGCGCAGTGCCCCGCTTTTGCTCCCGGCTCTTCAGAAATGACAGTTGCGTTTTCTGGTCTTTATCTTGTTGTCCATAATTTGGCCCAACTGCGCATGCCCACAGTTATTTGTAGTCCCTTGTAGTTTCTTTTTATCTTGTTGCTGGAGGAGACGTGTGTCCAGGTGCAGGCGCTGCAGCCAGGGATCCAGGTGCCAGCCTGTCTCCACGGTGTTAAGAGTGTTAGTGGTTTTGATCAGGTATCCAGTACAAGAGGACATACCTCATTAATACTGTCTTCTAAGTCGGCAGAGGATTCGAGAACAGAGAGGCTACGAACGATCGGTGGAAGCATCTGGAAAACATGCCGTGAAACCCAGGCCACAAGCAAGGGGATGACTTGTGGGTTTTATGTTTGCTCCTTTTTTGATGTCAAGGAAAGAGATGTTGAAGTTTTCAGTTAAATCCACAAACCCTTGATTCCAGGGCACACTTGCCCTAGAAGGGCTTAGTGTGCTGAGCCGTGAATTGGCAGTGCCGTAGTAAAAATGGAATTGTGTTTGTAGATTGTACCCAGGAGACGGTTGTGAGAGATACAGATTTTAGGAAATAATAAACTTCTCATAATGCGTTCAGCATGGGCGACTTACAGCTGTGTGGCTTACAGCCAGAGTGCCCGTCGGAATGATCCCTTACAGGGCTTTAACGCTTTGGAGGCCTCTGCTCAGGGTCCTCCCTCACGGCACACGTGCTGAAAACAACGCGTGCGTATGAGGGAAGGTCAGAAGTAGAATTTCGGCCGTTTACCCGGAAGTAGAGTTAAAAAAAAGATGTTTAAAGACTTACTTATGGATTCTTTACGGGGACAGACCTTGGAGTCAGGAAACTGGCCAGAGCTGCATTCATTTCCACTTGACTGACAAGCAGGTACTGAATACTTGCCAGAAATAAAATACTGTGCTAAAGGATGCCAGGGTGAGCAGGACGTCACCTCTGCCCTCGGCAGGCCTGGCGGGCAAGTAGAAGGTAAAATGTGAGGCAAACGGGTGAACCCTGTGACGAAACCAGCAACCAGGGCTCCAGAGGAGACCCTGGTGATTCCCCCCAGTGAATACAGAGCAGGCTTCCCCAGTCATTCGGAGTGGGGGTCAGGGCTCTTCAGTTCAGGGGGCCGGGCCTGAGCAGGCGCGAACTGGTGCGCCTCTGGCTGCAGAGGGTGGCGTCAGCTGAAGGAAAAGACGCACGGCGTGAGAGTCGAGCGTTGAGTTTTATCTGGGGCAAAATGAGGACTGTAGCCCGGGAGACAGCCTCTCGGGTAGCTCTGAGAAGCTGCTCCGAAGGGGCAGGGCGGAGGTCAGTATAGATGTGATTGTGGCGAAGGGGGGGACGTGCGGTCAAGCGCACGCTTTGGCAGAAGGTGGCTGCTCGTCACGAGGAGCAGACGTCCCCATGAAGGATTCTGTGCTTTCCTAGATACGGGGAGATGCAAGAGTTGGGCTCATAAAATCTTCTCCTGAGAATATCTAACCCTCTGAAGGCCTGTTCCGCCAGTTTTTCCCGGAGCACAGAGCGCCTGCTTCCTGCTCTCCACCCTGAGCCCCTTTCAGGGGGTGTTGAAGGTCAGCGGGTGGGCGCCTGCTTCCTGCTCTCCACCCTGAGCCCCTTTCAGGGGGTGTTGAAGGTCAGCGGCTGCAACAGTTCATGATTTAATCCTTGTAGAGGTAGATGGCAAGTGCCAATTTGTAGTTGGCATTTCCTTTCCATTTCCACAGTTCTCATCAGTATAATAATAATAGCTGACATTTCTTGACGGTGTCACGTGACAGGCACTGTAGGTGTTTTATGTGCGCTTTGCCATTTAATACCGCAGCCCTGTGACGTTTAATCCACAGCACTGCCCTCACCCCCGTCCAGACACTCCTCACCCTGGGCCACGGCAGCGGCTTGTGAACTTTGCCTCCTAATCCCAAGGTGCCCCTTCCCAGCACCCCCTGCCCGTCTCCTCCCCGGAACATCCCTAAACCAGGGTCCTCCCACAGCCAAACACCATTCTGACACCTCTCACGATCCCCTTGTTTTTCTTGCTTTTGAACTTGATGTGAATGGAATCGTGTAACACGTATCCTTTAGCACCACATTTAATTTGCTCCAGATCATGTCCAAGAGGGTCCTCTGGGCCACAGCTGAAGCCCCCGCTTGCATTTCTGTAAAGTATTTCATTGTATGGACACGGCGCCACTTTACTTCTGTTCACGGACATGCATGTTGTTCCCTGACTTGGCTCTTCTGCACAGTGGTCGTCGCGTGTTATTTCGGTGCATGAATGCATGCGTTCATACCGAGGATTGCAAACTATGGGTGTGATTCTGCCAGAGTTTTCCGAAGTAGACCTTCTAATTTACATTCCCATCAGCAGTGCAGAGACCACCATCTCTCCTCCCCAACCCTCGGAATGGCTCAGGCTGTGCTAGGTTGTAGTCACATGGTTGTTTCTGACGTATCTGTGGGTGTGTGATGGGATCTCATTTTCATTTTAATTTCCATTTCTCTGATGGCCAGTGAGCTCGAGCACCTTTTCATGTGCTTGTAGTCCATTTTGGATAGCTTTCCTTAAGTGCCTATTCAATTTTTTTGGTCTATTTTTTATTGCATTGGGTTACCTGACTCCCCCCCTCCCACGTGTTGATTTGTAATATGATTTGTTGATTTGTATATTTGTAATTCTGGATATGAGACCATCACATGGATTATGACAGATGTCCTCTCTCTGTTCGTAGCTTGCCTTCTCACACAGTGATTTTCACAATAGTGTCTTTTGAAAAACAGTATTTTAAATTTTTAGTGGAGCCTGATTTGTTAATCTTTGCTTTTTGTTTCATGTTTTCCTTTTGCTATCATCTAATGAAATTTTTGCCCTGTTCAAGGACATGAAATGTTTTCCTTTGTTATCGTCTAGAAGCTTTATTATTTTACCTTCAACATTTAAGTCTATGATTGCTCCACAACGTATTTTTGAATATGGTGTGAGGTAGGGGTCATAATTCATTATTTCCATGTGGCTATTGAATTACTTCATCACCATTTTGTAAAAACACCATCCTTTCTCCATAGTAAAGCTATTACACCTTTACTAAAAATTAGGTGACATGTGGATCTATTTCTGGACAATCTGTCTGTTCTCTGGGTTTATTTGTTTATCCTTAGACTGAAATCACATTGTTTAAGTTACTGTACCTTTAAATAAGTGGTTAACTGATGGTTGTGCTTCAGGTATCGAGATTGTCTTTACTAGATTGTCTTTACTATTCTTTGCCCTTTACATTTTCATAAAAATTTTAGAATCAGCTTGTCAAATTACACACGTGGGCATGAGCACATGGGCACACACACACACACACACACACACAGCAGTCTGGATTTTGGGTTGAGGTTGTTTTCAGTCTATAGAAGATGAAATTGATGAGAATTTACATATTTACAATATGAAAATTTCCAAACCATGAATGTGATATACCCCTCTGTTTATTTAGACCTTTAATCTCTCTTAATAACATCTTCAAGTTCTCTGTGTCGAGGCCTTGCACACTTTTATGAGATTGATTCCTAAGTATTTGGGGCTTGTTGATCTACTATAAACCCTTTGATTCTTTTCTATTTTTTTCTATTTCACTTCTATTATACTCACTTTCTATTTGTTTATATTAGTAAAATGGGAATACAAATAAGACTAATTTTATATTGACTTTGCATTTCTTAGTCCTCATTTAAAACGATGATTTGTATTCTACAGTTTTGTAATCTTAATTTTCATTATGGTAAGAAGACATTTTGGATTTTTTATTTCTTATCCTCACAGTGCTTAGCTGAATATTGACCAAATAAATGTTTCACTACTTGTTGAGTTGTTGACTGATGATTTGTGAAGGAACTTTAGTCTTTTTTAGTTACTCTAAAAGCGATAACTTATTTTTTTCTTTTTATTTATTTTTATTGAAGCATAGTTGATGTACAATATTGTATAAGTTACTGGTGTACAATAGTGATTCATAATTTTTAAAGGTTATACTCCATTTACAGTTATTATCCAGTATTTTATTTATTTATTTTTAATAGGTCTTTATTGGAGTATAAGCGCTTCACAATACTGTGTTAGTTTCTGTTGTACAACAAAGTGAATCAGCCATATGCATACATGTATCCCCATATCCCCGCCTTCTTGAGCCTCCCTCCCATCCTCCCTATCCCACCCCTCTAGGTGGTCACAGAGCACCGAGCTGACCTCCCTGTGCTATGCGGCTGCTTCCCACTAGCTATCTGTTTTACATTCGGTAGTGCATATATGTCCATGCCACTCTCACTTCGCCCCAGCTTCACGCTCCCACCCCGTGTCCTCAAGTCCATTCTCTATGTCTACATCTTTATTCCTGCCCTACAACTAGGTTCATCAGTACCATTTTTGTTGTTGTTGTTAGATTCCGTATATAATGTGTTAGCCTACGGTATTTGTTTTTCTCTTTCTGACTTACTTCACTCTGTAGGACAGACTCTAGGTCCATGCACCTCACTACAAATAACTCAGTTTCGTTTCTTTTCATGGCTGAGTAATATTCCATTGTATATATGTGCCACATCTTCTTTATCCATTCATCTGTAGATGGACACTTAGGTTGCTTCCATGTCCTGGCTACTGTAAATAGAGCTGCAGTGAACATTGTGGTACGTGACTCTTTTTGAATGATGGTTTTCTCAGGGTATGTGCCCGGTAGTGGGATTGCTGCATACTGTTCTCCATAGTGGCTGTATCAATTTACATTCCCACCAACAGTGCAAGAGAGTTTCCCTTTTCTCCACACCATCTCCAGCATTTATTGTTTGGAGATTTTTTTGATAATGGCTATTCTGACCGGTGTGAGGTGACACCTCATTGTAGTTTTGATTTGCATTTCTCTAATAATTAGTAATGTTGAGCATCTTTTCATGTGCCTCTTGGCCATCTGTATGCCTTCCTTGGTGAAATGTCTATTTAGGTCTCCTGCCCATTTTTTAACTGGATTGTTTGTTTGTTTGATATTGAGCTCCTCAATATCAAAAAAAGATAACTTATTAAACCAGTTCTTCAATGGTCACACCATTTTAGCTAAAGCTAAGAAGTTAAACGTGACTAGATTCCATGGGCATCTCAATCATCTTGTAAATTACAATTTTTTAAAACAAATAACCTCCTCTTACGTCAGATATGCGCATTTTCCTACAGTGTTTCTGTACTGCTTATGTCATCTTGCTGAAGGTCGTTTGTTACCAAAAGTGGGGTCTGACTGCTTGCTGCTCCAAAGCCAATACTCGAGAGGCAAGGCTGGTGGAGATCAAAGTTTGCTTTACTTTGGAGGCTGGCAATGGCAGGAGCGTGGACTCACGTCCAAAGGCCAACTCCCCCGAGTCGATCAGGGAGCAAGAGCTTGGATGGGGGAGTCTCAGGGGTGTACAGAGGGAGGGAGGGGGCTACACGCAGAAACAGCCCAGGCAGCTCTGACAGTCATCTTGCAGTTGGTCATGTCGTGGTCTCATCAGCATCATCTTGATTGTCTTAAGTTCAATTAATGTTCAGTTCCGGGGTCAGCTTGTTCCCATTTCCTTGAGGCCAGTTCTTGGGATTGTGGCAGCTTATGTCATGGCTACAGGCTGGTCATCATGTAGTTAACTTCTTCTGCCTGGTGGGGCTTTCAGTATCTACAAAACAGCTCCCAGGACATGGCTCAGAGTATTATCTACAGCCCTTGAGGAGGAACTGAAGGTCCTTGACTTTGTTTAATGACTCAACTCTTGTTATTTTGTCCTGTTCGACTGCTTTTCCTTTGCTTCTGCATTTTCTCACTTCTCTAATTAAACTTATTCTTTGGCTAAAGTTTTTCTACAGACAAAAGGCAGGCGGAGGACTTGAGGGGGGAAGAACCCTAGAGTCGTACTCCGTTTCAATTTTCGTTGAATTAGTGTAAAATTGAGAGTGCATAAAATAAAGAACAAAAAGAATAAAATGAGAACAAACATAAAGAGTAAAAAATTGGAAGGTGATTAACAAATTTTGTTGAAATTTGATGCTACTACTTTAGCAGCTAAATTTCATGAAGCTCCATGTTTCACCATCTGGACAATATTACCTTGTGTTTTAAAAATTAAAAAAAAAAAATCTATTGGACAAAAGTTTCTTTCAAACCTGTCATTTAATGGAAAAATCATTGTGAAAATGAAAGAATCCTAATACTGCATTGTACCATCCTCATATGATATATTTTAAATGAACAGTGAACAGTGAATATCTGACCTTAATATGTAAAGCATGAGGTTAAAGTAAAAAGAAGTTCATCTAAAATTAAAATTTAAAAACCACATTAATTCTCTTTGGTCTTATACCAAACAAGCACAGTGCCTCTTTCATTAATGCATTATCTTTAGAAAATAGTCCAAGTTTGTCGGAATTGAAGTAAGTTTCATTTAATCAGCTATCGTGGTTCATCTGTTAAATCACAGCGCTCTGCTCTCCATTTGTAAAATAATCTTCAAACTAATGAACTAAGGTCAATTGCAGGCAGTTTTATTCTAGCCAAATTGCTGCTAATTGCATCGAAGGCTTAGGTGAGGTCAGTAAATGTTGCCTTTTTATATCCTCTCTTGAAAATGGCAGAAAATAAACTCCTTTTCTCTGTAATGAATTCAGGCTTGGGCAACTCGTAGCAGGAGAACTGTTACCGGATCAGGATTTTCATTACCTGATTTGAAAGTGTTCCATTTTCAAAGAATGGTTGGGGGGATTGGAATTACCAAAGCAGCTTTAGAACGGACGCTTTCTTCACACGTTCCCCTTGTTACTGTTATGTCAGTGGTGTCCCTCAGATAGACACCTCGATATAGATGATGGACTTTGACCTCTTCTAGTGATAATCAGTCTGGACCATGTCACCCCTTTTCCCTTAACTTCCTTTGCCACAAACAGTAAATGTTTGCAAGTCAATTCCACTCTCTTTGCAGTGTGAGGTGTAAAAGCTGGCTGGTTTGGTGAGCCAGGCAGCCTGGGTCACGTGATAAAGGGAAGGGGCCCTGGATACCTCCAGGGATCAGGATCTCGCAGGGGTCTCGTGAATTCTGAAGACCTGACATAGTTCTTAGGACTTGACTGACTCTTCAGTAAGTTTTATCCCTGAATGTGCATATTTTTCTCACCGTCTCAATTTGTAAACCAACACCGTGCGTGTGTGTGTGTGTGTGTGTGTGTGTGCGTGTGCGTGCACGTATGTGTGAAACAATGGGCATACATGTTACACGAGGCACACAGCAAGGAAAGCTCCGCGGCACGTGGGATCCTCCCGGACCGGGGCACGAACCCGCGTCCCCTGCATCGGCAGGCGGGCTCCCAACCACTGCGCCACCAGGGGAGCTCAAAGCTCCGCGGCACGTGGGATCCTCCCGGACCGGGGCACGAACCCGCGTCCCCTGCATCGGCAGGCGGACTCCCAACCACTGCGCCACCAGGGAAGCTCTGACACTGACTTTTTCTATTCTTTGCCTCCACATAAGGCCACAGTTACTATTACAGTATGTTTGACTTACTGACGTATTGATGCTACAGTTCAAGAAACTATGTTTTTGAGCAGAAAGACCGTTGGTAGCCAGTGGACTCAGGAAGTGTGCGCCCCACCGCGGGAGACTTGACCGGAGGGACCGTGCACTACGCAGCAGGCGGGCAGGGAGGGTGGCAGACGGGAACGTTGGTGCTTCCCTGGACGAGCCCTGCAGCAGTGCTGGGTTTTGGAGGGTTCACCTCAGCACATGGCATAGACAGTATCAGCCCTAACTGGCATTCGTCCAGTTACCACGTCCTGTTTGCTGAGGCCGTTGGCACTGCCCTCAGTGCTGGAGACGCAGAGGAAGGCCCTTGTTGGTGCCCTGAGGGCTCACAGCCTAGTGAGGGTGGCAGATGGGGGAAGCCACGTGGGGCAAGGACTCGCTACTGTGTCCTCCCTTCCTCCTCCCCCTCCTCCCCCGCCTCAATCTTCAGAGGCCTCCCTGCCTTCTGCCTTCCATTTGATTGTGTTGTGCGCTGTCTGTCCCCCTCACCGACCCACAAGCTCCTAAGAGCAGGGAGTTTTGTCCTTTTCTGTCGCCTGTTTCCTCTGAGGTATTTCAAGCACCTAGGACAGTGCCTGGGAAGTAAGCCTCCAAGGTGTTTGTTGAGGGAATGAATGAATTCATGACTAGATAAATACATGAAGTATATAGGAAGAAACCGAACTTTCCTCAACCACGGGCATTCTTGAGAGGCAGTCTGGGAGAAATTCAAAGAAAGTTTCCTAAAAATGGTTTCCTAAAAGTTTCCTAAAATAATCGTGATAGACTCAGATGAATAAAACATAGTACAAATAGTGCCTTTTCCTGCGTGGAATTCATTACCAAGGACATATTTACATTCTGCATGTTTACCTCCCACATTCTTACCACCATGGACTAGTTCTTGAAATCAATAAAAAATTTTTTTCTTACATAGACTCTGCTACTTTGGTTATTGATCATAATAATGGCAGGTACCATTCAGTGAGCACTTATTTTTAGGAACTGTCTGACAGAAGGGCAACCTAGAGATATTAACTAGTAACTAGTAGGTGGTAGAGCCCAGGCCTGACCCTAGGGAATCTGACTTCAGAGCCCGCATATGCCCACCTTGACGAATGAGTCCACCCAGATGTAACCCCCCAAAACGGGCGCTAAAGCGCCATGGCAGCTAACCATTCTGATTAATCAAGGAAGCCTTCCTAGAGAACATAAACGTTGGCCTTGAACCTAGAATGTCTGGAAAGCTGCAGGGAGGTGCAGAGGGTAGGAGGGTTTTCCGTGGGCAGGTGGAAGTGACATAGCGGCTGGATACAGAAGGCCTCGCAGAGAGGAAATTTTTTTTTTTTTCTGAACGTCGCCTGGCTTTGACATGGAAGATTTGGACGTGGGGCACTTCCTGGCTCATTTTCCTATGCCAGTAATGGTCCTCTTGTTTCCTATTTCTTTATGAATTGAAGCCGGCATGAGTCTGATTTCAAGGTGCCATTTAGCAGTTGGAACAGTGTAGTATGTTAACTTACTTATTCTTGAAATCTTATCTGGGTGCCCTGGATAGGGAGCTTTCCAGGGGCCGCTACCCATGGGATTCTCGGGGAACTGAGGCCATCTCCAGACCCCTAATTCCACGCCCCGTTCGTCTCTCAAGTCTCCAGACTTTGATCCAAGATCCTAAGTGACTTCGCTTTGTTTCTTCTTTTCACATCACCAATTTCAGGCCCACGGTTTCTCTCTTTCTGCAACCAGCTGCCCAAAACCAGTAAAAGATGATCTTTCAAAGACAGAGACTCTTAAGACCAGAAAAGTAACCTAAAATGGACCTGAATAGAACATCGCAGGCAAAAGTGTTGATTCCTCTGAAAGCGCCTGGATTCAATGCTGTGCGGCAAAAGTCTTTACGTGACATGTCACTTGGTTCAGCTCTATAAAAAGAAGCTGAAAGCACAGTAGAGAAGGATTGCCTTGTTTAAAGTTTGCTAGGCATACAGTGAGCTGTTTGCTAAGTGACCAGCCTGCGTGATTTATGACCGTATTCCAGAAAAATTAAATTATATGACATAAATAACTAGAGAGTTGGCGTGGAGCTTCAAAATAACAGGAAGCAGTATAATTATTGTCCTCTCCCACCGGGAATCCATCACTGATGACCTGGGCTGGGTCTGCCTTCTGTTGTGTGGGGGACCCTTATTGAGCAAGATGAGAATTCGTGTGTATGGGGTGCTGGACACATGGGCTGGCAGCTGATTGAGAACCTCTGACTGTGCCTCTTGCCCAGCGTTATCTGATGGGATGCAAGTTGCCGCTGAGGAGCTAATATTTAGTTTTAATAATAACCAGCTCAGTCACAGTGCACTGCCATGCTGTGTGCTTCAAGACACCACGTGACTTGTATTTGTTCCTCACTGTTTCTGGAATGGCTCACCCTGAAGGTCAGGGTGAGCTGAAAGGACTTTTTAGGTTTCTTCTTGCCTGTGTTTGTAAGGACATTATGAAACCATGTCGCCTTGTTTGTGTTACAACGTGCATATGGGATGGAAATCGAAAGCAGCAAGGTAAAATCTACCAGGGATAAATGTACTCTTTCATGTCGGTTAAAAAAAAGAAAGCCATTTGGAGAACACCTGAGCAGAGAGATGGTGAGAGTACTTGCTAGCAAAACAAAACAGAGCAAAACAAAACATCTGGAGTCCAAGTTGACCTCATGCTTCATATGGGCCCCATCTTGAGACACTCTGCTTAATTAACTCAAAGTAATACTATTATATTAATTATTTGCTCAATTAGCTATTATTAAATTATTGCTGATTAATTGACCATTATGTGGCAGGTCCTAGACGTGTGCTTACATGTATTGACTCATTGAATTCACGCACATGTCCTGTGAAGTAGATGCTCTTGTTAATCCTGCATCACAGATGAGAAAACTCAGTGAGAGGCATTAGGTAACTTGCCCTGTCCTGCAGTTTGGGGTTTTGAACCCAGCTCGTCTCCAGGGTTCCCCGCCTTGCTGTCCTCCACAGCCACTGCCCCACCTCTGGAGTGGAGGGTCAGCCTCAGTGGCATGTTCTTCGGTGGGGAGCCCTGAAAACCTAGAAGCCATTGGGTCCACAGAGGGTCCTACAACTATGGTCAAAGAGGACGGACAGCAGAGTCACGGAGGTGCTGTGATGACCTTTGCAAAGCATGTAAACTGACTCAACATTGTCCTTTCTTGCCTCCGTGGGAAGAACTGACATATTAGCTGGTCCCAAGCAAACCGATCTCAATTTGAGAGACGTGGGCTGCCAGGCTTCCAAATAGCCTCTGAGGCTCAGCTCAGGAAGAAGCCAGGCAGCACCTCGCAGGAGCCCTGGGGCAGGGGTACTTCCTGCACCAGGAAAACCCTGAGATTATTTGGTATTAGGTGAAAAGGAGGTGCTACTGCCTCCCGACTGATAGAGTTTTGACTCCTTCTTACGGAAGGGGTGGACAGGACGCCCTGAGCCAATGCCACTCTCCCCAGGCACCAGGGTCAAAGCCACCACAGTGGAGGTCTAGTGGAGCCCCTTCCAAAGGCAGACTGACCCCTGGTTAGCGCTGCATGTCTCCGAGGCCTCAGATGGTTCGCATGCACACGTTTGAGACCGCAGCCTTGGACCGGGATGCGCAGACATGGCTGCACATCCGGGTCCCCAGGGAGCTTTCAGAAGACTGAGGTCTGGGTCCTCCTCCTCCCACACTGCTCTGGGGTGAGCCCTCAGCATCGAGGGTTTTCAGAGCTCTCCAGGTGGTTCTGTCATGTGGCCAAGTTTGAGAAGCCTGGCCGAAGGCCAGAGAAACCGGCCGCAGCACCCACCCCTCCTGAGGGGGGACCGTGAGCTCATACTCTGGGCTCCGTTTAGCCTCTTGCACATTGTTTAGGTTAAGCAGAAAGGCAATTGTTAGGAAACATAGTGATCAAGAAGAGTCACAGGTTTCTACTTTATGTGTTTTTCCTTTTAATTTTTATCGGGGTACAGTTGATTTACAAGGTAGTGTTAGTTTCAGGTGTACAGCAGAAGTGAATCAGTTATACATATACATGGATCCACTCTTTTTTTTTTTTTTTTTTTTTTAGAATCTTTTCCCATATAGGCCATTACAGTGTATCAAGTAGAGTGCCCTGTCCTCTAAGTGGCAGGCTTGTGAGTCTCCAGGGAGGGAAGTCTCCAGGAGAGCAGCCCTTGTCTGTGGCCCCCTGGATTGACCATCGCTGTTTGAGCGTGTGCCCGTGAACCTGTGCTCTGTATATTGACAACTGCTAGCTTATTTGTTTGTTCTTAAAATAACCGTCTATTTTTAAGATTACATTTTAGCCGAATTCACTCATATAAACACTTTCACAACTTTTGACCATTTTCTTTAGCTAACATGCAACTCTTATTTTTATTTAACCTGGTTTGACCTCTGACTTCCTATAAATTATCATGTTTATTTCAGTCTGCTCATTACATATTTTAAATTGTGCCTTCTTTTAATCATTTTATCTGCTTGATTTTAATATTTTTAAATGTTATTAATGAATAGCTATTTACTTGTTTTTAAAAAACCCTGCTTTAACAGCTGGCAAGCAGGGAGTTTGGGCAAAAAGGGAGGCTGCTGTATCAGCTAACCCCGTTGCTTGGGAAATGAGTGGTCTGGGGGCTCCTCAGGCACCTGTTCTTGCTTCAATGTCACCTTCTTACCTTAAAGACTAAGTATAAACGTAACCAGTAAGTACAAACTAATCAGTCTAGTCAGAAGTATAAATTTTCAGCAAAGTTTATTGTGTTAAGCCTTAAAAAAAAAATAGTGATCCAGGCTTCCCTGGTGGCGCAGGGGTTGAGAGTCCGCCTGCCGATGCAGGGGAACCGGGTTCGCGCCCCGATCTGGGAGGATCCCACGTGCCGCGGAGCGGCTGGGCCCGTGAGCCATGGCCGCTGAGCCTGCGCGTCCGGAGCCTGTGCTCCGCAACGGGAGGGGCCACAACAGTGAGAGGCCCGCGTACCACAAAAAAAAAAAAAAAAAAAATAGTGATCCAGAGCATAATTTGAAATTCACCATACTCACATTTATGATGTCCCCATCTCCATATTTGGTCTTTCTGTCAGTTTCTTAGGGACAGGGCCACATAGGCAGAGACACACTTAGGGCACAGGACACACTTATGCCCATGCGGAGAAACAGTAATTCAGCTTAAGTCTAGACACTGACCTGCCAGCCCAGCATCATCGCATTCTTTCTTTAGTTACCCAATTTATGAGCACAAGAGAAACAAGATCTGAAATTCGTGGTCTGTACTCCATAAAGCTGCTTGACACCGCCAGGCAGTGTGTGGGCGGGAGAGTCCATTCTGGAAGCCTCCCCCATGGACCTCCTTTCCTCCTTCCCCCGAGTGTGGTCGCAGTGGAAGGTCAGCGGTCATTCCCCGCTTCTGAAAGGATGGATGAGGTGACAGGACAGGCCTTCGTCTATTCCGTTTTCAACTCAGTACGGGGTCCTCACTCAGGAGCCCCACGCTTGTGCAGTGCGCTCCCAAGGACGGAAGCAGGGATGCCTGTCAATGAGCTACACTGGGTTTTGCTGTCCCAAACCGCTGCTTTGCCTGGGCTGAGTGACCGGCCAGTCCACTCGGCACAGTGTCAGCCTGGGACAAAGCAGCCTGACTCACCATCCTTTCAAGAAATGGGTTAATCCAGGAACTAGTGACACCATAGACTCCTGTCCAGCGACAAGGAATTAGAGGGCATGCCAGTGCCAGAGCATTATTGGATTTTGCCAAGTTAGACAGGCTCCCCCGCAGAAGGACAATAGGAGAAAAACAAAAATAAACTTTGTAGAACCAGAACCGATGTTAAAGAACGGGATCGTGGGACTTCCCTGGTGGTCCAGTGGTTAGGATTCCGTGCTTCCACAGTAAGGGGGCGGGGGCTTGACCCCTGGTCGGGGAACTAAGATCCCGCATACCGCGCGTGGCGTGGCAAAAACAAAAAAAGAGAAAGGAATCATGACTCATAGATTTAGCAGAGAGTGTAAAATTCACAGGATAAAGTGTGATCCACACGCGTTTGATGGAAGCTAAGAAACAAAGAACCCCGAGGGAGCCCTCTACTGTGTCGTATTTTCTCGGGAGATAAATCCCCTTTGTGTGTAACTGGGTCTGAGAGAATGGGAGCATATATAACTGTGAGGTTCAAATCAAACAGGAGCAGAGCGTGGCCCACTTACACTCGGAGTCTCCGACTCATGTAGAATTCACAGCACAGATCCCCTAATTGCTGGGCCCGGGCCCACTGTTCATCTCACTGCCTCTCTTGAAGTGAGAGCCTTTTTCTCTGTCTTCCGGGGCAGCCTGCACTGCTGGGCCCCCGACAGGTGTCACAGACCCTGTTCCAGCACCTGGGGCTGTGACAGGACAGACACTGAACCGGAGCCTGGCTCCGAGCAATGCTGCTGAGACAGGAGGAGAATGGTGGTGCAGCTACGGGCGTGACTGTGTCCCCACCGAGGGGACCACCAAGGAGGAAGAGAGTGGAGAAGTGCAAGGTGGGCAAGAGCTGTTGGCCATCTAATTGATCCAGCTGTGCAAATGAACAGGATTGGGGAATGCTGGAAAGGATTCTCTGTACCTCTAGCCATATACCTCTCCCTTCTCTTTGCTGATGGGAAAACTCCTTCTACAACTGGAGGTTGACTCTGCGCCTTCACTTTTTCGGTAGACTCTCTTCCACCAGGGGGCGGGGATTACATCGTGGACAGATGGATGGTTGTGAACTTTGCATACGCGGTAAAATCATGGGAAGAGCCTCGAAAAATGCAGGCGCCCATTTCTGGGCTCTCCCACATGCTCTCCCATCGTCAGAGATTGGCATTCGGTTGATCTGGGGCGGGATTCGTGCGCTGGTCATTAATAAACTCCCCCAGGTGATTTTACTATGCAGCCAAGATGGGAGCCACTGTCTTAGTGGGAACGACCTCACCAGAATTGTTTTTATTAAAGTACCGTTGATTTACAATGTTGTGTTAGTTTCAGGTGTACAGCATAGTGATTTAGTTATACATGCATATGTATCTATTTTTTTCAGATTCTTTTCCCTTATAGGTTATTACAAAATATTGAGTATAGTTCCCTGTGCTATACAGTAGGTCCTTTTTGTTTATTTTATATATAGTAGTGTGTATATGTTAATCCCAAACTCCTAATTTATCCCTTGCCCCCGCTCTGGTAACCGTAAGTTTGTTTTCTATATCTGTGGGTCTGTTTCTGTTTTGCGTACAAGTTCATTTGTACCATTATTTTTTTTAGATTCCACATATAAGCGATATCATATGTATTTGTCTGATGAGGGTGAAGGACCTCATCAGAATTTTTTTTTTTTTCACAACTCACACACATACACTATTTTATTTTTACAAGAGATAAACTGACACCAAACATTGTAAACGGATGACCACAACAAAAGCAACAATGATTGCAATTACCAAACACGAAACACACTCATACTATGTCATAATATTGACATTCAGTCCAGTAATCCTCCAGTGTAACAGCTCCTTTACTTTGCAGTGAAAATTGATTTGTATATTTCTTGCCTCTTCATAATAATGCAGTTGACAAGGAAATTTAGTTCTTTCTGAGATATACATTTTAAAGTAATAACTAGAATTATGACTTATAACATTATACCAGAACATGTAAGATTTGTAGAAATTTCATGTAATGTCTAAAACATTTATATTAACATATTTCCATGCAAATAACCCAAAGAAAGTTTAGTATTCGCTGTTTTTTTGTTTTGGTTTGGTTTTTTGTTTTTTTATACTGCAGGTTCTTATTAGTCATCAATTTTATACACATCAGTGTATACATTCAATCCCAATCGCCCAATTCAGCACACCACCATCCCCACCCGCCCGCAGCTTTCCCCCCTTGGAGTCCATACGTTTGTTCTCTACGTCTGTGTCTCAACTTCTGCCCTGCAAACCGGTTCATCTGTACCATTTTTCTAGGTTCAACATACATGCGTTAAGATACGATATTTGTTTTTCTCTTTCTGACTTACTTCACTCTGTAAGACAGTCTCTAGATCCATCCATGTCTCAACACATGACTCAATTTCATTCCACTTTATGGCTGAGTAATATTCCATTGTATATATGTACCACAACTTCTTTATCCATTCGTCTGTCGATGGGCATTTAGGTTGCTTCCATGACCTGGCTATTGTAAATACTGCTGCAGTGAACATTGGGGTGCATGTGTCTTTCTGAATTATGCTTTACTCTGGGTATATGCCCAGTAGTGGGATTGCTGGGTCATATGGTAATTCTATTTTTAGTTTTTTAAGGAACCTCCACACTGTTCTCCATAGTGGCTGTATCAATTTACATTCCCACCGACAGTGCAGGAGGGTTCCCTTTTCTCCACACCCTCTCCAGCATTTGTTGTTTGTAGATTTTCTGATGATGCCCATTCTAACTGGTGTGAGGTGAT